>NW_022631200.1:627882-701282 GCF_010015895.1 Lontra canadensis | reverse complement strand
GCTGGAAGGTCTTCAAGAAGCCCAGCCACCTGCACCAGCACCAGATCATCCACACCGGCGAGAAGCCCTTCTCCTGCTCCGTGTGCAGCAAGAGCTTCAACCGCAGGGAGAGCCTCAAGCGGCACGTGAAGACGCACTCGGCGGACCTCCTGCGCCTGCCGTGCGGCGTCTGCGGGAAGGCCTTCCGCGACGCCGCCTACCTGCTCAAGCACCAGGCGGCGCACGCGGGCGCGGGCGCGGCGGGGCCTCGGCCGGTGTACCCCTGCGACCTGTGCGGCAAGTCCTACTCTGCGCCCCAGAGCCTGCTCCGGCACAAGGCGGCGCACGCCCCTCCCGCCGCCCCCGACGCCCCCAAGGACGCCGCGGCCTCGGTCCCGCAGCCCCCGCCGGCCTTCCCTGCGGGCCCCTACCTCCTGCCCCCCGACCCTCCGGCCACGGACAGCGAGAAGGCCGCGGCGGCCGCGGCGGCGGTGGTCTACGGCGCCGTACCCGTCCCGCTGCTAGGGGCGCACCCGCTGCTGCTCGGCGGGGCTGGGACCAGCGGGTCGGGGGGCTCGGGCGCCAGCGTGCCTGGAAAGACCTTCTGCTGCGGCATCTGCGGGCGCGGCTTCGGGCGGCGCGAGACTCTGAAGCGCCACGAGCGCATCCACACGGGCGAGAAGCCCCACCAGTGCCCCGTGTGCGGGAAGCGCTTCCGGGAGTCCTTCCACCTGAGCAAGCACCACGTGGTGCACACCCGCGAGCGGCCCTACAAGTGTGAGCTCTGCGGCAAAGTCTTCGGCTACCCACAGAGCCTCACCCGCCACCGCCAGGTGCACCGGCTCCAGCTGCCCTGCGCCCTGGCCGGGGCTGCCGGCCTCCCGGCCACCCAGGGCGCACCAGGGGCCTGTGGGCCCGGCGCCTCGGCCACCTCTGCGGGGGCCGCCGATGCACTGAGCTACGCCTGCTCGGACTGCGGGGAGCACTTCCCCGACCTCTTCCACGTGATGAGCCACAAAGAGGCTCACATGGCAGAGAAGCCCTATGGCTGTGACGCGTGCGGCAAGACCTTCGGCTTCATTGAGAATCTCATGTGGCACAAGCTGGTCCACCAGGCCGCCCCCGAGCGCCTGCTCCCGCCAGCACCCGGTGGCCCCCAGCCCCAGGATGGCTCTGGCAGCGCCAACGCGGCCAGTGTGCTGGACAACGGCCTGGCGGGAGAGGTCGGGGCAGCTGTGGCTGCACTGGCTGGGGTGTCCGGGGCTGACGACGCAAGCGGGACAGCAGTGGCTGGGGGTAGTGGGGGGGCCAGTTCAGGCCCTGAGCGCTTCAGCTGTGCCACGTGTGGCCAGAGCTTCAAGCATTTCCTGGGCCTGGTGACTCACAAGTACGTGCACCTGGTGCGGCGGACCCTAGGCTGTGGCCTCTGCGGCCAGAGCTTCGCGGGGGCCTACGACCTGCTCCTGCACCGCCGCAGCCACCGGCAGAAGCGGGGCTTCCGCTGCCCCGTGTGCGGCAAGCGCTTCTGGGAGGCGGCCCTGCTGATGCGCCACCAGCGCTGCCACACGGAGCAGCGGCCCTACCGGTGCGGGGTGTGCGGCCGAGGCTTCCTGCGCTCCTGGTACCTGCGGCAGCATCGCGTGGTGCACACCGGCGAGCGCGCCTTCAAGTGCGGCGTCTGCGCCAAGCGCTTCGCGCAGTCCTCCAGCCTGGCGGAGCATCGGCGGCTGCACGCCGTGGCCCGGCCCCAGCGCTGCGGCGCCTGCGGCAAGACCTTCCGCTACCGCTCCAACCTGCTGGAACACCAGCGGCTGCACCTGGGGGAGCGCGCCTACCGCTGCGAGCACTGCGGGAAGGGCTTCTTCTACCTGAGCTCGGTCCTGCGCCACCAGCGCGCCCACGAGCCGCCGCGGCCCGAGCTCCGCTGCCCGGCCTGCCTCAAGGCCTTCAAGGACCCTGGCTACTTCCGTAAGCACCTGGCGGCCCACCAGGGCGGCCGGCCCTTCCGCTGCTCCTCCTGTGGCGAGGGCTTCGCCAACACCTATGGCCTCAAGAAACACCGGCTGGCCCACAAAGCTGAGGGCCTGGGGGGTCCTGGGGCAGGGGCGGGCACCTTGGCGGGAAAGGACGCCTGACCAGGAGGGAGGGGTTCCGTTTGCGGCTCCAATCAGATGTCCCCTCCCACACTCACCCCTCCCCAGCTGCTGATCAGATTCTTACCCCTCCTCGCTGTTGCCCTGGCCGCCCTTCAGGACTTCGGACAGACTAGCCTCCCTTACGGCCCATGCCCTACAGACTCAAGACTGGATCGCTCCCATCCTGGACCTGTCTGGCCCTCCTCTCACCCTGCCAGCCACTGAACTTGATCCTCCGCCCAACCCCGTTTTGTAACCTTCCTCATTCTGTCTCCCAATAAGCTTTGGTGGAGGATGTAGGTCTGAGCTGCCCCTCCCCAATCCTTTGGGATCTGGCTGGAAGGTGGAGTATGAGCGGAGCCGGGAGGGCACAAGGGGACTGGGTGCTCTTTTGGATTGTGGGGGTGGGGGCGGGGGGCAGACGCGGCTTGTACAGAGCGGAGAATAATAAATCTTACCAACAGGGCTGCTGCAGTCCTTTCTTGCATCCCAGGGAGGGGATTAAGCGCTGACAAACGGAAAGTTGAGAAATTTAGTCTCCCAGGGTTTTTGATTCCCCAAACACCCTCGACTCGTGCTCACACTTTCTGCTTTGCCTCGTTCAGCTGGGAATTGCTGAGGATTTATCATGCCCAAGCTGTAGTGTGCACCTTGAGCAGAGGGAGATGAACAAGACAGGTAAGTTTTGTTCTCAGAAACCGACAGCGTACCCAGACTCCTCCTCTTCGAGATGTTGTGGCAGTTGTTTGCTTGGCCAGCGTTTCCCGAGGCCCCTGTCGGCCGGGTCCTTCACTGGACACTGGGGACACACGAGCCGGACATGCTCCTTGCCCTCAGGTAAGGTGGAAGAGAACCCCCGCCGCGCCTGTCCCTCCAGGATAATTTGGAGGCGCTTCAAAAGCCCTTCCACAGCCCTCATTGCCATTGTTGGAGCAGCCGGCCATGTGCCCTTCAATGTGCGTTTAGTTCTCCCAACTGTCAGAAGAGGGGGCTGAGGTCCTGGAAAAGAAAGCGGCTCGGAGGACACCTGGCAGATCCGTGGGAGAACTGGGACTGTGTGGGCCCACGGTGCTGTCAGTACTGAAACTTGAAGACAGAGCTGGTTCAGGGACACTGCCTGGGCGGGTCCGGTTTGGCCCACACGAGGGCAGCAGCCTAGTGTGACCAACGCAGGCTAGTGCTGAAGACCCAGCATGAGACACACCTGGTGCCAGCGTCCCCAGGGGCAGCACCATAGAAAGCACATGGAATGATCACTGGGCGCTGAGAGCATGGAGGAGTCACCTTCTTAGAGCCGGGGGCTTCCTGGAGGAGGAAGTGATACTCGAACAATAACAAAAGCCACAGAAGCCTGCCAGGTAATGTGGGCAAAGAACTCTAGGTGGAGGGTTTAGTGTGTCTAACTAAACCTAACTGAGAACCTCAAAGCTGAGTGTGGTCCGAGATGCTGAGGCATGGGAGGCTGGATCCTGAAGGGCTTTGGATTCCAAAGAGTGAAGCTTGGATGATCCTGGGGCCCGGACGCCAGCAGCTGCTGGATACAGGCCACTGCCAGCCTTTGTTTAGCCCATGCATTTAAAAAATAATAATAAAGTTTGACTTAGTTGCTAACATTTGGAAATCAAAAGATTTTGCATAATTAACTAATGGAACTTCTGAAAAATTTGCAAGATCTAGCAACCCAGCTGCACTCTCCCAAAGCTGGGTAACCATTGCCGTCTTCAGACCGAGTGCACACTCTCCAATCTCCAACCAACTGCCCCACCTCGAAGCTCAGCTCTGAGCCGAAGTGCCCGTTGGCCTGTGTCCCCTCACTGGTGCTGGGCTTTTCCCCTTGCATCCAGCCACCCAGCTCCTATAGGCATTTATGCCTGAATCCTTTCTCAAAGCCGCAAGGAGCCGCGGGTCTATGAGGCTGTCATATGGAGATTGGAGATGGTGCTGCTGGGTAGTCACCCAGATGGGAGGCTGGTGTTGGCTTGGCCTACGAAAGTACTGATGATGGAAAGCATTCAGATTCCAAAGATACTGATTTGGCCCAACAGTGGGAAAGGGCTGAGGATAGGGATTAGATGAGTGCATGAGGAAGGCTTCAGGAACTTGCCCAGGTCTCTAGCTTGGGTGGTGATGCCAATGATAGGACATGCAGGTGTTTCTTTGGAGGAAACTGACTTCTGCTGGTGTTCTGACCTGCCTAAGGGACATCCCGTGAGAGGTGTTGGGTGAGCAGGAAGGTGTGCCTATCTGGAGCTCTCCCTTCGTGATAGGTGTACTGGTCACATGAGTCCCTTCATTTTGCCAAGCTTCCCTAAACCTCCTGCCACAGCTGAACCACATAACATCTCTGAGAGCTAAAGATGAGAAAGCAGTTTTGGAGAGAGCGAGGCTGCAGTTCCCTCCTCGTGGCAAGACCACAGGGTAGACCCTCTACCTCCACCCTCCAAACACAAGACTGACAGAGAGAGACCCTTCAGAAAGTCCTTTAATGGTAGAACTGGAGGCTCCCCACCTCCAGCTCCCAGGTCCTCCTCTCGCGCCCACTACGGTGACTTAGTTCATCCCACACCCGCAGTACACAGGCCAGGCCACCATGCTGCCATCTCAGCCCTTCCTTGGGGTAGCCTTGGGTCAGGCATTAAGCTGTTTGCTTCCGATCGGGAGTGGAGGAAATCAGAGAAACTGAGGCTACTTTGGAGATCTGGGGGCCATGGGCTCTGAACCTAAAGCCTTATAAAGGGGAGATTAGGTGGCTGTTTGCTGTCCGGAATTTTTTTGTGGCTTCAGAGTTGGTGGGTTAAGGAGGGACCACCATGGGAGCCGGGAGCAGCTCTTGGAGTCAAGGTCTTTACGGTCAGGCTTACGTCCTTGAGGCTTGAGTGCCCTCGGCTAGGACATGGGGACCCTCTGGCTTCGAGGTGATGGGATCCCAGAGTCTCTTTACGGAGGACCTGGTGAGCATCTTCTGCCTGAGGGTGGGTAGGCATCCCAGGTTCAGTGCAATCCAGTGAGGTAGGCAAAAGATTCCATCCTGGCCCACCCTAGGCCCCAAGATCGTCCAGGGTTCTGTAGATGATGGGCTAGCCCAGAGACACCAGGACAGACCCTGGTTCTGCCCCTTCCATTTAACCCTGGCTCCCTCCATAGTGCCCAGGCTCTGTGGGGACAAGCCGTGTCTTGCACGAGCGCACCCAATGAGCAGGCCGATTGGGAAGTGACATCCAGCCCACAGTCCTCACACTTAGCTGGGCATCCACCAGGTGGTGTCTGTGCCTTTCTGAGTCTCATGGAGGTGCTGTCTGGGTTTGTGGGGGTCCTAAAACTGGGTCTCCCTGTGTTCTCCCGCACTAGCTGCTCATGGCCATCTCTGTTAGCTCTTGTCACATCTCCCCCAATCTCCCCTCTCCTGCCTCCTTGTCCCCCCCTCCCCCTCCCCTGCAATCTGCCTCCTACTGTCTGTGTCAATGCCCCCGCAGCCCTGGTCTCCCAGCCTACTGGTCGACTTCCATCTTCACCTTGGCCCCTTCCCCTTGCCCTTCTTCCAGACTGTTTCCTGGCCCACACCCACTCCCTGGCCCCTCGGCCCCTGTGGCCTGCTGGCTGCCAGAGTCCCCCAACCCCAGCCCTGGGCCCGGCCCGTGGAAGTGGGTGCGCTGGTGCTTGCGGAAGTTAGAGGAGTTGTTGAAAGTGCGATCGCACAGGGCGCAGCGGAAGGGGCGCTCCCCCGTGTGGATGCGCGCGTGGCCGCTCAGCACTGAGGACTGCGTGAAGCCCTTGCCGCAGATGCCGCAGTGGTAGGGCCGCTCGCCCGTGTGCACCCGCTCGTGGTCGCGCATGTCAGAGGAGCGGCGGAAAGGCTTGGCGCAGAACCTGCAGGCGAAAGGCTTCCCCACCGCAGCACCCGCCGCCGCCGCCGCCATCACCACCTCCGACCTCTCCTGGGGCACCCCGGGCCTCTGTTCTCCAGCCGCAGCCACCTCCGGAGGCCTCTGAGAGGTCCCTGGCTCCACCCCGTGTCGGTGCTGGTGCCGCAGCAGAGGCGCCAGGGCCTTGAAGGCCCGGGGGCAGAGGGGGCAGCGGTAGGGCCGCTCCCCCGTGTGCAGGCTGTAGTGGGCGCGGAGGCTGGCGGGGCCCGGACAGCTGTGGCCACACACATGACACCGGCTGGGGTCCCCACCCTGCCCACCGCCCTCCCCCCCTGCCAGGTGGCCATGTTCGTGGAACAGAAGCTCAGAGACCAGCCGGAAGGCAGCTGGGCACAAGGCACAGTGGAGGGAACCTGGCTCCGGGGGCTCAGGCACCAGCGTGGTGTCTGTCACCTTCACCACCTGGATCTCGATGAGGTCACTCGGGGGTGTGGTGGGGCGGCCATCATCAGGCACCAGGACCTGGGAGGGTGGGGTGGAGAAAAGACCAGGAGCCTGTGGACTCTCCCACAGGGCCTCCCCAACACGCCCACTTATTAAAACACCCATCTCCTTTGTAGCATACTGGGCCCCTCAATTTTCAGATCCTGCCCTCCATCCTCCAGGATTCTGCAGTATGTTTCTCAAGACTTCCACTCCTATCCCAAGCACATCACAAATGCAGCCATTTCCCTCTTCTACCCCAGTTAGAAGCCCATTATTTCTTGGCTTGACAACTGAAAAAGCCTCCTGAGCAGAACCCCTGTTTCTATGCCTGCTCTCTCCCCAAAGCAGCCTGAATGACCTTTTGAAAATGGAAATTGGATCGTCATTTTCCCACTCAAAACCCTCCCATGGCTTCAAATGCACTTAAGATCCAAAACCATCATCATAATATCCATCATGATCTGGCTGCTGCTTGTCTCTGACCCCAGTGTAAATATAATCCGGCACACAGCTGACTTCTCTCATCTAAATTTAGCCCCCCTGACCCCCCTGACTCTATCAGCTCACTATTTCCTTTATAGCATGTAACACAATAAATATATTTTATTGTCTCTCCTCTAGACTGTGAGCTCCAAGAGAATAGAGTCCTTATCTGCTTGGTTCACCTCCCTACCTACTGAGCTGAAGTGCGAGCTCAGGAAATGTTTGTTACTCTCCAGTCCTGAGTGGGGAAAGTTCCAAAGTCACCTGGAGCAGTCATCCCTCCCCCCTAAAATCTTCCCTTAGGCATTCGGGACACGTCACTCAGACTCTTGCAGAATCACTCCAACGTGGGTCTTCCGACCATAACTATCCACCCTTGCGGTTCAGGGTCACCTTCCCAATCTTCCACCCAATTCCACTAGCCCCAGAATTTCTGAGGCCCCGCCCCTCGGGAGGTCCCGCCCCCTCATTACACAAACGCAATCTCAGATCTCTCCCAGGACTCATCTCCCGCCCAGATGTTCCACCCAACCCCCTCCTCTAGCCCCGCCCCTCCATGCCCCGCCCTCCATCCCCCATAGGCTCCTCCTTATGCCACGCCCCTCGCCCACCCCGAGAAGCACCGCCCCCAGACCCGGAGCCCTAAATACCTCCCCCGCCCAGCCCTTGTAGGCCCCGCCCCGGCCCCGCCCCTTGCCCCGAGACCTCCTCCCGCCTCGAGAACCCGGCCGAGGCCCCTTCCCCGCCCGCACCACGTCCGGCGTCTCCGGGGATCGCGGCTCCGGGGCCGCTGAGCTCGGACTCGGGGGCTCCGGGCGCGCGGCGGCCATCTTGTGCTCAGGCCCCGCCCCCATGCCCGTGGTCGCGGCGGGAGGGGGCGGGGCTCGGGCCCCCGTCAGCGGCGCTGCGCAGGCGCACACGGGCGGGTAAGGGCGTGGCCCTGCGGCGGCCGCGCCCCGCCCGCCGGAGGGCAGGGCCGCGTCTCTTCCCACCTGTCGGCAACGGAGGGCTGAGCCGGTGTGGGGCGCGGAGGTGGCCCCGGCCAGTCCGGATTTCCCTCCCGCTCACCAGCATCCGCAGGCCGTGGCCGTCCGCCGACTCCCGCCGGAGCCTCTCCCGCGTTACCCCCACACGGTCTTGTCGCCGCCCCCGGGGGGCCGTGCGAAGGTGGCCGGCGTGGGGGCTTCCACGGCAGGTCCTGGGCCAGCCGCGGCCCCGCGGGCCTGGAGCGCGCACAGCCCAGGGCGGTGCGGCGTGGAGAGCCCACCTCCGCTCGGGCCACGTTCCCGCGGTGTCGGGTGTAAAACCGGGCGGCGGTGGGAAGAGGGGTACGGGGCGCCCCTGCGGCCGCGTCGGGGGCGCTGGGGACGGCCGGGCAGCGCCGCTGGAACCTGCCGCTTCTCCTCCCCCGGGACGCGGTGGCGCGGCCGTCCCTGGCAGCAGGCCCGGCCCGTGCTTCTCCTTGGCCCCGGGACCATCCGGGGCAGGAAGCCGCGTCCCCTTCAGCGCGCGGGGGAGCCTGCGGGCCCTTCGCCAGCTCCCCGCGCCCGTCCCCGCGTGGGATCCGCTGGCCGCGGCGGTTTGCGGCCGCCCGACCTCCAGAGCGTCCGCCGGACCACCAGCCGTCCTGGTGCCGGCCTCCGGGGACGCGTAGCGGTTGTGTAGCGTCGGGGAGGGCTTGATTCTGCCGAGCCGCGAGCCACCGTGCTGCTACTGCTGGGGGCGTCAGCTATTTTTTTTTTTTAATTAATTTATTTATTTGACAGAAGGGCAGGCGGAGGGAGAGCGAGAAGTAGGCGCTTCGCTGAGCGGGAGGTGGGGCTCGATCCCGGCACGAGCTGAAGGCCGCCGCTTCATGGGCTGAGCCACCCGCGCCCCGGGTGCACGGGGTTCCGTCTCGACTGATACACAGACGGGGTCTGTCCTCACCCGCCCCTACTGACACTTGCGCGGGTCTCCTCAGAAACGGTTTCCGTGTGAAAAGGGTCCAGTAGGGGCGCCTGGGTGGCTCAGTGGGTTAAAGCCACTGCCTTCAGCTCAGGTCATGATCCCAGCATCCTGGGATCGATCCTGGCATCGAGCCCAGCATCGAGCCTGGGATCGAGCCCCACATCGAGCCCCGCCTCGAGTCTGCTCAGCGTGGAGCCTGCTTCCCTCTCTCTCTCTCTGCCTGCCTCTCTGACTACTTGTGATCTCTGTCTGTCAAATAAATAAATAAAATCTTAAAAAAAAAAAAGAAAAGGGACCAGTAATAGGAACAGCTGCCCAGACCCGCTAATAAGCTTAAAAGACAGGACATTGCAGATACCATCCAGCCTGCGCCCCGACACCTGTTCTCCCTCCCCCAAGGTTAGACTTTGTATCTTCTGTTTGTCGTTCCTAGGCATGTCTTCCTTGTTCTCTGCGTAAACCAAGTGTGATGTTGTTCTGTGTGCTGTAAACTTTTTGTAATAAGGGCGCCTGGGGGCTCAGATCCTGATCCTGGGTCCTGGGACCCAGCCCTGTGCTCAACAGGGAGTCAGCTTCTCCCTCTCCCTCTGCCCTTTTCCCCCTGCTCATGCTCTCTCTCTCTAGTAAATAAATAAAACCTTTAAGGAAATAATTGTTCTTCTAATCAATTAGGAGTGCCTGGCTGACCCAGTCAGAAGAGCATGTTAACTCCTGATCTTGGGCTCGTTAAGTTCAAGTCCCACATTGGGTGTAGAGATAACAACAACAAAAAAAAAAAAACCTTAAAATTTTTCTAGGGGCACCTGGGTGGCTCAGTGGGTTAAGCCTCTGCCTTCAGCTTAGGTCATGATCTCAGGGTCCTGGGATCAAGCCCCGCATTGGGCTCTCTGCTCAGCAGGAAGCCTGCTCCCCTCACCCGCCCTGCCTACTTGTGATCTCTTTGTCAAATAAATAAAATCTTTTTTAAAAAACTTTAAAATTTTTCTAATAAATGATATAATTTCAGTCTAGCATTCTCTGTTTTCTCTTCCCCTTCTTATATTTGTGTACATGGATACTTCTAGTCTAGCAACTGTTGATGTCAATGCCGGCATAACACCCCACTGATGACCATGTCCCATTACATGTTTTCATTCTCCTCTTAGTGGGCATCGGGTTGGCTCCAACTTTTTATTATTGCAAACAGTACTGCCAGGAGTATTCTTGCTCATGTGTCCTTGAACCCTAAAGAGAGCTTTCTCTGTATTATATCACTGGAAGTTGATTTGCTTGGTCAAAAACTATTTAACATCTTCAACTCCCACCTGTATTATTTAGTTGCTTTTTATTTTTATTTTTAAAAAAGATTTTATTTATTTATTTATTTATTTGATAGAGAGACACAGCGAGAGAAGGAACACATGTAGAGGGAGAGGGAGAAGCAGGCTTCCCACCGACCAAGGAGCCCAATGCGGGGCTTAATCCCAGGACCCTGGGATCATGACTTAAGCCAAAATTCAGAGTTGGATGCTCAACAGCCTGAGTGCCCCCACGCCCCTCTTGAGTAAATTATTTCACCACTCACCGTCTCTAGTGCTTTCACCGGTCCCAGGATTTCTGCCCTTTGTGGCTCCTTCATTCCAAAAAATGCGTTTAAAATTAAATTTTATGACTGTGTTGGTGTAAAGAGGAACATAAACTAGGCTGGGTTGCATTCTTTTTTCTTCTGATTTCAAAATTAAAATATTTCTCATGGGCCCCTAAAAGTGTCATGAGTCCTAGGCACTGTAGATACCTGCTGTGGCTAATGAGAAAGGTAGCCCTTTCTGTTTTCTCATTTGTAAAGCAAAGATAATAGTACTTACTTAACACGGGTAAGTGCTAGGTGCTATGGTGATTAAACGAACCGCTCTATGTGAAGTGTGACGTAGGCACTAGGATCAGCTGTAATGATTACTAACTTCACCAGCAGTGAGTGGGAGCTCCTATTGCTTGGCGTCGTTATTAATCTTTGATAGTCCGATTTCATTTTTTGCCGATTTGGTGGGTGTGACATGGTTTTTCATCGAGGTTCCTTCTATTAAGTGAGATAATTCATGATCCCGTATCTAGCATAGAGCTCATCCTCTGTTCTCCTGTCTTGTGGGCCGGGTCCATGTCAGCTCTGCGTCCTCAGAAGGCTTCAGCGAATGGCGGGTGAATGAACAAAGGAGTGAATGAAGGAGTAGCTCAGTTAACGCAGGTAGTAGAATTTGGGTATGAGAGGTAGAGACAACTATTTGCAGAGGAGACCTAGTTCAGCAGAGTGACCACAAACTTTCAAGTCAGACAACCATGGGTTCAGATTCATTGATCCACTTGCTATGCAACTTTGGACAAGATGTGTCTTCTCAGTCCCCAGCTGCTGTCCACAAAGCGGGCAGCATGATGCTACTTGGTGGGACTGTACTGAGAACAGCACACGGAGAATGCTGTGGGTCCAGCGTAATTCCTGGAACCAGCTGGTGCTCAACAGACGTGGACTCCTTGCCTTTTCCCCTGTCTGCCTGGGTCCCTCGTGGGCTGGCAGTACATTAGCAGCCGATATTTCAGGATCTGATGCTAGAAGTCTGGCTACATGGACCCGCTAAAAATGGCAGAAAGAGCCCTGGATTTGGAGTTGGAAGATGTGGGGTCTAGTCTTGCTTCTTTCTGTCCCTGCTGTGAGCACATCACTTCTTGGTGGGCTGGATCTCCTGCTTCTTAAATGAATTGGCTGTTAGGTTTACCATAGGACCCAGCAATTCCACTCCCAGGGAGGTTTCCAAGGGAAAGGAGAACATTTGTCCACACAGAAATTTGTAAACAAATGCTTACAGCACCATTACTCATAGTAGCCAAAGGTGGAAACAATGCAAATGTCCATCAACTCATGAACGGGTAAAAAAAATGTAATATACTTATTATGTGGAAATTAATATATGGATATATATTATCCATAAAATAGATTTTTAATTTTTATTCCACAAAAAGGAATGAAGTGCTGATACATGCTAAAACACGAATGAAGCTTGAAAACATTATGCTCGGTGAGAAAAACCAGACACAAAACCCTACACATTTTATTATTTCATTCAGACAAGATATCCAGAACAGGGAAATTTACAGAGAGAGAAAGCAGAGGGACGCCTGGGGTGGCTCGGTTGGTTGAGCGTCATCCTTCTGCTCAGGGCATGAGTCCAGGGTCCTGGGATCGAGTCCTGCAAAGGAGTCCTTGCTCAACGAGGAGTCTGCTTCTCCCTCTGCCTGCCGCACCCCTGCTGGTGCTCGCTGACAGATAAATGAATACAATCTTTTAAAAAATGCAGATTCCTGGTCCCTTAAGGGCCAGAGGATGGGTGGGGTGCGGTTGAGGGAAGAGAGGAGTGACAGCTAGGGGGTACAATGTTTATTTTTGACGTGATGAAATGTTCCAAAATTGACTGTGCTGATGGCGGCACACATCTGTCAATATACTGAAAACCATCGAGTCATCAGTGAAATGGGTAAGTTATATGGTATGTGAGTTATAGCTCAAGGAAGCTGTTAAAAAAAAGAAGGCGCGGAACATGATCTTTTAGGCTCAAACTGTAGCTGACATTTCAAGCTGACACGCCCGTAAGGTAGGCACATGATGTTCACTAGGCAATTCTTCCACCTCTTCTCCTTGGTGGTAAATTTCCACAGTAAGCGCGGGGTTGGGGGAGCCTGCGGATGACGTCCGATTGTTCGTTTCTTATTGACTGAAGTCATCTCCGCAGCAGTGTGGACCTGACTACCGACCCGAGATCGGGAGCCGCACGCTCTTCCCACCAAGCCAGCCAGGGGCCCCTAGAGCCTGAGGATGATTTTTTTTTTTTAAAGGTTTTTTTTATTTATTTGACAGATCACAAGTAGGCAGAGAGAGAGAGGAGGAGGAGGCAGGCTCCCCGCTGAGCAGAGAGCCCGATGCGGGACTCGATCCCAGGACCCTGAGATCATGACCTGAGCCGAAGGCAGAGGCTTTAACCACTGAGCCACCCAGGCGCCCCAAGCCTGAGGATGATTTTTAAAATCTGATTTTTAAGAATCTCACATCAATTCCATGGAAAATTCCCATCCGACTGGAAGCTCGCTAAAGGCAGAGACGAGGGGCGCCTGGGTGGCTCCGTGGGTTGAGCCGCTGCCTTCGGCTCAGGTCATGATCTCAGGGTCCCGGGATCGAGCCCCGCCTCGGGCTCCCTGCTCAGCGGGGAGCCTGCTTCCCCCTCTCTCTGCCCCTCCCCCTGCACGTGTCCCTCTCAAATAAGTAAATAAATAAAATCTTTAAAAAAATAAGTAAAGGTGGCGACCAGGGCGGCCTCACTTCCCGCTGCCTCTGCGGCACCCACACCGGCGCCTGGGGCGCTGCCGGCTCCCAGGAACGCCCGTTAAAGGAGGCCTGCGAACGAGCGAGCCGCGGGTGGCCCTGGTTGCGGGGGTCCGGCCGCGGCGTTTTACGGCCGGAACGAGGTGCGCGCGCGCACGTGACGAGATCGAGTCCCACCAGCGGCAAGACCTGAAGGGTGACAGCGGCTGCGCCACCCCACGCTTGCAAGTGGACGTAGTGTTTTCAGGAGTTTCGGGCCTGACCCGGCTCCATCCTCTCCCCCCTCTTAAGCGACTGGCAGGAGCCGACTGGGAGGGCCCCGCCGGCCTCCCCGAGGACCTGCCTCCTCCTGCCCGTGTGACCTGCCATCCTTCTGGGATCCCAGCTCCTCGCCGCGCGGGGAGGCCCGAGCGGGAAGCGGACCCTTCTTCTCGGGGCCGCGTGTTTCCGGCCGGAGCGTTTTCCCGGTAGGCCCGGACGGCGCGCCTCTTCCCCAGGGTCTCTCCCTAGAGGTCGCGGTCCCTCCTTGCCCGGACTTCCTTACGGGCGCTCTCCCAGTGGGCGCCGTTTCCGCCCGGCCGGACCAGAGAGACCGTCTCAGCTCGGCTCGGACGGGCGCGAGAGGACGACGGCGGGGACGGAGTTACTTCGAGGAAGAGCCGGCACCGTGTGAGCGGCGGAGAGGGGAGAACCATAGAGAGGGTGGCGGCGGATAGAGCAGCCGGGCCGGGAGGGAAACGAGGAAACGAGAGGAGATGTTTGTGTGTAGAAGGGCGGGAGGAGGAAAAAAAAACCGACCATAGAGAGGCCAGCGGAGGCAGGAAGGGCCGCGGCGGGCGGGGCGGAAGAAAGGGGGTGTGGGAAAGGGTCCTGGCCTCCGAAGGCCGCACGGAAGCTGCGGAGGGCTGACTCCTGGCGGGAGGGATGCGGTGTGTTTTTTCGGTGTCCGCTCCCTCTCGGAGCCTCAGTTTTCCCCCTGCAAACGGGCATGGTTGCGATGCCCGCCTTCCCGGGCTCGGACCTCATTCTTTCTCAGGCCCGCGTTGCAGCGCCGGTCCCCTCCCTCGGCCCCCGGCCCCCTCTGTGACCACTTTGTACCCGGGCCCATCAGCATTTCATACCTCGGGCTGCTAGGACGGGCCCAGAGTAACCTTTTGCAGGGAATGCGGCTGGTTTTTCCCCCACCTAATTCCTCTAAAAGCATCCTCTGACTCCTGCCTGCCTCCAGCTCCCCGCGCCCCCAGGCTTCTCTCTTGCTGACCTCAGGCCACTAGTTTCAGAGGAATCCCAGAGCCCTCACACGGTGGTGTCCCTGCCGAGCTCAGAACCCTCCCTTGAGGTGCAGCGTATAGTCCAAGTCCCTCCAGCAAGGACCTGTTGATATCCCCCGCCGGCACTGTCCCCGGCTGCGTGAAGGACGGTCGTTCTCTAGGTGGGTCGGTCTTGGCTCGGTGTGTCCCATGCAACGGATCCACCGCCTAGGATTCATCTATTTCTCAAGCCGTGGTGGGCATTTGGTTTCTTTCCATTTTTCGCTCTTAGGAATAATGCTGCTCTGAACACTCAGGCTTAAGGTTTTGTATAAAGCTTTTTTATAAAAAAAAAAAAAAAAAAGGTTTTCGGTTTTGTTGAGTATCTCTCCGCAAATGGAACTGCTGGGCCACATGGTAAGTTGTCATCTTTAACTTATGGAGGAAATGCACCATTCTTTGTTCCCACCAGCGATGTGTGACGGTTCCGGTTTCGCTACATCCTCGCGGAGCTCAGGTGTCTTCGGGTTCACCCAACGGCCTTTCCCTTCAGGTCCCGCAGCACCTCTCACTGGGACTTGAACTCCGCACGGCCCTGAAAGCACCCACCTCATCCATCAGCTTTGTTTTCTTGCCCTTTGTACCACAGCTGCTTTCCAGATTCTTGGTAAGTGCATTAAGTTGGGGGATGTAGACGGAGCAGTGTCTGACCATATTCACCGTCAGAGCCCCAGGTGCTGGGGTGAAGACTGCGGTGTGCCTGCTTCGCTGCTTCCACAGACGGAATGTGTCTCCCCCACCCCCGCACCCCAGATTCATATGTTGAAACCTAATCCCCAATGTGACAGTATTAGGAGATGGGGCCTTTGGGAATCGATTAGACCATGGTGGGGAGGCTCCATGAATGGGTTTAGTGCTCTTACAAAACGAACCCCAGAGACCTCCCTTGCCCCTTCCGTGTGGGGACAACAGAGAGAAGGTGCAGTCTGTGAATCTGGACTCTGAATCCGCTGGCATCTTGACCGTAGCCTTCCCAGCCTCCACAACTGTGAGAAGCACATTTCTTCCACCCCGGGTCTGGGGTTCTATGATGGGAGTCCAGTGGACTGGGGATGTTGTGTCACGGGAGCGCATTGTTGAGCTTTTCCCGACCTAGGTTTCTTCAGCCCGCCAGGCCTCCTTCCTGCCATCGAGAGGGATCCTTCCACTTAAAAATGGGCCAGATGTTTCAGGAGAGGAGCTCTTTCTCTCTCTCTGACAAATAAAATCTTAAAAAAAAAATTATATATATATATATATATATATATATATATATATATATATATGGGCGCCTGGGTGGCTCAGTGGGTTGAGCCGCTGCCTTCAGCTCAGGTCATGATCTCAGGGTCCTGGGATCGAGTCCCGCATCGGGCTCTCTGCTCGGCAGGGAGCCTGCTTCCCTCTCTCTCTCTCTCTGCCTGCTTCTCTGCCTACTTGTGATCTCTGTCAAATAAATAAAATCTTAAATATGTATATATATATATAAAAGTATATATATATATTTATATAATCATATTAATTATAACTTTGTGTGTATGTGTAATTTATGTGAGGTTTAAAAACAAGCCAACATCATGTTTCGGATTTGACATCGAAATGTGGTTAGGCTTGCCCGGGGTTAATGATCGGCAGGAAGCACTTGGGGGAGCTCTTCAGGGCGCTGGTTATATTACTGTGTATACAAGTAAAAATTCACTGATCCATTACTTTGGGTAATTTACATCTGATATAAAAAAACAACAGAATGGTGGCATCTATATGACAAGTGGGGAAACAGAGTCACCAAATGAGCACGGTGTCACAGGACACTTCTCAGATTCACCTGGACAGACTTGGGGTCTGACTGTTCAGAGACTGGACTGGGACCCCGTCCTTTCTAAGCGGCTTCATTAAAATCTGCAGTTTGCCCTAAGGTCCTGATGGAGGCCCAGCCCTTCCGGACGGTTCGCAGGGAGCCTGGCTTCCGCCGTCTGGTTTCTCCCGGCAGCACGCTCACCAGCGCGGAGCCCGCCGGCCCCAGACCCCCACTCCCGCCCTGGGAGCCGCCCGGCTGCGGGGCGCTCCGGCGCTCTTTCCCCGAGGACGCGCCCTCGTTTTCAGCCTGAACGTTCCAGTTTTACGCCTTGTAACTCTCAGGGGCCCCAGCACAGTTTCCCTAAAGTGAACATAACGGGATGAGAAACAGCCGAGTCCCAGCTCTGCGTCGCCGTCCGGGCTCTGCCGTCCAGGAGACCTTGTCCTTTGAAGTTCCCGCGTCCCCCGCATAGGAGTCTTTGGTGATGCTTTTGGTCTGCTGGTTGTCACCCCTCCCGAGCTCTCCCTGGGGTGACAGTTCCATAGTTTGGTCCTTGTCGCCCCCACGAGGCCCAGGAGAGCTCCTTGCTGCAGCAGGTGTCCCTTAATACGGTTTGCCACCTCTGAAGGGAAGGCAGGCACAGCTGCTTCGCTCTGCTTTGCTCCCTCTTGTTTCCCTGGCGGATGCCTTGAAGGAGACCCTTACGTCCTCCCAGAGGAACACAGCTTCCTGGAACCGTTCTTATGAGGGCGTGTGTTCCCCCCGGAAGGCTTTCACGTGAACGCCCCCCTTCCTTTCCGGTCGGGGTCTTGGCTCCTTTAGGGTTCCCAGAAGACCGGGTCCCGCCGCCTCCTGAGGCCCTGGGGGCCGCGACCGGGCGGCCGCACGGTCAGAGAGAGCCGTGTCCGGAGTCAGGGGTCCGGAAGCTGCAGGACCCCGCGCCGAGGGGGAGGGCTCTGCGGAGAGTCTGAGGCGAGGCTCCGGCGGGCACTCGGGGTGGGGGGTGGGAAGGAGCGGAGCTGAGCGCCCGGGGACGGGGCGCGGGCCGGACGGCCGTCGGGGGCATGGGCGGGGCGGACAGCGGCGCGGCCGTGCGGAGGGGGACGCGGGGCGGGCGGGGTGCAGACGCCGGGTGTTGCAGGACAGGCGTGCGGGCCGCCGGCCGGCGGCTGCTCTGCGGCGGGGGCCGGGGTAGCCGCATCCGCGCCCCGCGGCGTCGTGAAGGAAAGCGCGGGGTCGTGCGGGGTCCGGGGGACGCGGAGGGTCTCGGTGCGCACGCTGAGCCAGGGGCAGGCGCCGGAGGCCGTGCGAGCCGGGGAGCGCGGGGCGGCGGCGGAGTCGGCCAGTCCAGCTTCCGGCTCGTGGGGCGCCGCGTCGGCCGGCGGTGAGGGTAGCGGGTGCAGGAGGACATGGGGACGCAGGGGTCCGTCGGTCGCCCCACGCAGGTCTTCCTCCTGTAGCTGCCCGCCTGCATGCAGGGACGCCCCTGCCTTAGCTTTCATCGGCGGAGGCTGCTCCCGCCCTCCGCGAATACCCTCCCCCGGGTTTGCTCTCCGCCTGTCCCTGGGCCTCAGCTCCTCTCCTGCGCTGGACCCGGGGATCATGGACTCCAGGGCCCTGGCCCACAGAGGGCTGGCAGCAGGGTACCCGGCCCTGGGACACCGACCGCCGGGGATGTATTAACTGTCAAGGCCGGGTTTGCTTCGCTGTCAAGGGCGGCGGTCGTTCCGGCTGTCTTTCCTGTGTGGCCACCGAGAAACGGCCATCCCCTTCTGATCTTGCCGTCGGTCCCCCGTGGGGCCGGAACCGCTGTTGGCAGTGGCGGCGGGGCTGCAAGGGGCGGCCCCTGGAGCTCACCGCGGGGACTGGGGCTGGGCGCCCGGAGGTAGGCCTGCCCGGGCTCTTCCCGCCTGGGTCCGGGCCCCTTGGCGGCCCTGCCAGCCCCGGCGCCCCACTGGCGGTCTCGGACCCCTTCCAGTGGCCGGGGTGCTCCATGTGCAGGGAGGAGGTCCACGGGTCAGAGCCCCGCCCTCGCTGCCTCCAATGACCCCTGCATGCATCCGGGAGCCACGGCATCACGGCTCGGAGCTCCGACCCAGAGCTCCGGCGTGTGACCCGAGCTTGCTAGCGCTGCAGCGAGGCCTCGCTTCTTTGGGGGCCCTGGAGCAGCACGTGCAGGCGGGAAGGAACTTGCTGGACGGTGGAGAGGTCAGGGAAGCTCTGTAGACGCTCTTGTTTTTGGTACAGATGGCAGAGGCCCTGGTCTTGATTGCTGTGTGACCTGAGCCCCTGTTTTTTCCGTCCTGGAAGAGGAAATGACTTGGGGTTCCCCAGCCAACTCTGGTCAGGGGTGAGAGGCGGGAGCCTCCTGTTGGATCCCTGACCTGCCACAGCCCCTCTCTGTAGCCTGGGGTGCACGGCTGTGCCATGCTGTAGCTCAGCGTCCCATCTGTAGGTGGGACGGAATGAGACGTGGGATGGTAAGGGAGTTAGTTACAGGTGTGTGGAATGAGATGTGGGATGGTAAGGGAGCTACAGGTGTGTGGCGTCACTCAAAGGCAGCACCTGCCACTCCCCTACCTGTTTTCCCAACTCACAGGGCCTGCTCAGACAGGCTCAAATCAGTGTGAGGTGGGCTTCTAAGATTTTATTTATTTTGGGGCGCCTGGGTGGCTCAGTGGTTAAAGCCTCTGCCTTTGGCTCAGGTCATGATCCCAGGGTCCTGGGATCGAGCCCCCTCATCGGGTTCTCTGCTCCGCGAGGAGCCTGCTTCCTCCTCTCTCTCTGCCTGCCTCTCTGCCTGCTTGTGATCTCTGTGTCAAATAAATAAATAAAAAATCTTAAAAAATATAAAAAAATTATTTATTTATTTGACAGGGATGGAGTGAGAGAGCGAACACAAGCAGGGGGAGTGGGAGAGGGAGAAGCAGACTCCTGCTGAGCAGGGAGGCCAGTGTGGGTCTCAATCCCAGGACCCCAGGATCATGACCTGAGCTGAAGGCTGATGCTTAATGACTGAGCCACCCAGGCGCCCCTCAGTGTGTTTTGATTCTTAAGTTGTTGGGGTGGAGCTGAAACCCAAATTATGTGGGAATTTTTCCTTTGTGAGTAAGTTCTTGGCCAGAGACCTTAGGCACACCTGCCTCTGCCTAGGGGGCTGGAGCCCTCTGGAAAGGCATCGATGCATCCACTTAGGGTAGCACGGCTGAGACAAGGCTTGGACGAGTGAGTGGGAGCAGGAGATGTGGCATTGTTAGGATCCTGCTCAACGGACATTGTGAGGGTTTTGGGTGACACAAGGGACTTGCAGTGTGGGACTCAGTGGCCCCCAAGGGCAGGGGGGCTTGGAGGCAGAGAACCCCTGCAAAAGGAGGGTCGGGGAGACCTGGGATGGGGTGCAGAGAGGAGGGCAGGAAGCTGGTGAGTGGATTACTAAGACCCAGATTAACCCAGAGGCAAAGGCTTGGCGATCACTTCTTCCCCAAAGGAGAGAAGGACTTGTTGCATGGGAGTGCAAGGTCGTGTGGAGTGAGCGGTGGGCGTTGAGAGGAGAGCGGTCCAGGAAAAACTCCTGTCGGAGGCTGGGCTCCGGCTGTAGGCTGCGGAGGGAAGGAAGGGTGCTGGGGGGGGTTTGATACTGTCTCTGCCACTCAGGCTGGGGGAGCGGACCGGATGCAAGCCTCTTGCCCTTCCTGAGGCTCAGGGGAGCGCCAGCCCCACTGGATTACTGAGAGGCAGAGTGAGCTGAAGGCTGGGGACATGGGTAATGGCTCCTAGAGGAGGCTGGAGAGATTGCTGAGCTGGTAGGTGGGAATGCCAGCCAGCATGAGCAGTGTGTCTGCCAGCCTGGGAGGTCAGGGCACAGGATTTGGGACGACTGAGGAGGAGGCCGCAGTCAGAGGAAGGGGAAGAGTGGCAAGTCGAGGAAAACACAGGAGCCTTTGCACCTAGAACCGTGTAAGTTCAAGGTCCAGTCGGGGGCTGCAAGGTGCTGTCTGGCTCTGGGGAGCTGAGGAAGGGTGGGGGCAGGGGAGAATGAGACCATCCAAGGTTCTGGACTCGAGTGCATGTGGGGAGTCATGGTGACCACATTCCAGGAGAGAAGCGGGGTTTTATGGCTGGGGGTAGGGAATGCTTCACTTTTGGATGGGGGGATTGAAATCATTCATTTATTCATTCATCCAAACAAAACTGAATTGAGCCCCTACCCTCTCCCAAGACCTTGGCTGGGTTCTGAGGATACAGCGTCATCCCAGACGGGACTTCTCTGCCTTTGCGGAGTGGGAAAGGCAGGCAGGAGAGCGAATTGGTAAGTAAGCCAGACCACCATGGACGGCCCTACGGGATGCTGGAAGGAAACAATGAAGAGGAAGAGCCGGGTGTCACCCGCTTGGCCTCGGACTCAGTCAGCAAAGCTTCAGTGACGAGGTACCATCTGAGTGGTCAGAAAGGGTCCATCCCGGTGAGGGGCTAGGGGCGATACTCCAGAGAGAGGGAACAGCAGATGCAGGCCCTGGAGGCTGGGAGAGGGGGCAGAGGCAGTACTGTGCTTGGTGGGTTCCTGGGCTTCATTCTGAGTGCGGTGCGGAGGGTTTTAAGTCCACAGAGGACACGATTCCCTGGGTTTAAACAAATACAGGGGCTGCAGTATTGCCATAAAGAGAAAGTACCAGAGGGTGGGTGGGAGGCTGTCCCAGTAAGCAGGGGGCAAACCGCGGTGTGCATAGTGGACACCAGCCGTGGCTGGGGTCTGGCAGAAGCTGGTGCTGTCCTGATGGAGGCCAATCGCATGATCTCTCCTAGCTTCTGCCACCTCACCCATAAAAGGAATCTTCGTGACCCCTGCCTCAGAGGTCTGCTCTGAGGACCAATACGCTCAGCACTGCTGGGCCGCATAGTGAGGGCGCAGAGTGCTGGTCACCGTCGTTGTTTCTGGGGATGGGGGGTGCTCTGGCTGTCGTGAATGCAGGTAGTTACAGGGTTCTGAAACTCAAGAAAGGGATCCGGGCAGCAGACTGATTGGGTTAGCTGTCTGTGTAGTCCCTGTTGCCCAGGGCGACACTTGGGAAGCCTGCTGTCACCTGGGGGAGGTGGGGACGAGAGAGGTGCTACAGGCCTCTGGACAATACAGTGTGGAGGACAGGCCCCCACACTGAAGAATGATCCAGTTCCAAAGTACCGATAGTGTCAGAGCTGGGAAACCCCAGTGTAGACAGACGGTGTAGTTGCCCTGCACACAAGGTGTGCCCTCTGCTCACCAGTCCCCGTCCTCCCTACTGCCCGGTGAGGACAATGCTGTCCCATAGCATCAGAATGAGCCACACTTGGGAAATGTGAAATGAGATGGGTGACATCCGTTTTAACATGATGCCTCACTTAACCCAGTATATCCAAAGTATGGCCACTGTGAACCATAATCCATCTAAAAGTCATTCACGAAAGGTCCTGCCTCTTTTCTTTCCAGAATAAGTCTTCAGAATCTGGGGGGGTGTCTTGCATTTACAGCATGGCTTACCTCAGGCCAGACCCACGTCAAACCTCCCTGAGCCACAGCACCATGCAAGGGGGCTTTAGTTCTAGCCGAATTCCACACATGTCTGGAGGTTTCTGGAAGGTTTTCGGAAGAATGCTTTCTCAGCTCAGCTTACAGCCACATCCAGAAATTGTTTTCCAAATGTGTCTGGGATTTTGAGTTTGCGTATTTTCTGTCTTCTTGGATACTGCCTAGTAAAACACTGAGAGACAGCATATGGTCCAGACCAAACACTGAATCCTTTCTGGCCTGCAGGCCTCCTGTTTGCAAGTGGTTGAGGGTGGCGGGAGCTGTCCCAGACCACAGGCAGCCACTAGCCACGTGTGGCCATTGAGATTTACCTGAAGAGAAAGAGCATTTAAAAGCTCCGGCCCTCGGTCGCGGGGGCCACACTTGGCCGGTCACCACAGACCAGTTCTTTCCGGCAGCTCACTGCGAAGCAGCTCTGACCGGCCCCCACCTCCCCCGGGTCCCCGGGCTGCGAGCTCCAGTAACGTCCTTTCTCTCCCTCCGCTGTGCGCTGCCCGCCACGCCACTCCCTGCTCCGGGGCTGTTCCCGCGGTGGCTGCGGGACAGGCCGCAGGCGCCCCAAGTGCGGCTCCCCGCTCTGCCCCGCCGCCGCTGCAGCCACCTGCCCCCCGCCCCCCGGAACGAAGCTGCAGGCGCTTCGTGGGTGGCGCGCTACCAGCCTGAACTGGGGCACTGCCTCGGTTTCCCCGTGCGCACCGCGGTGTGTGCCGGGCACCTCCAAGACACGGCCGCGCGCCGCCTCGGGCCTCAGTTTCCCCATCTGCGGGACGCGAAGAGCCGCACGTCCCCACCTCCGCAACCAGCACTGTCGGGCCTTCCGCGGGCTCGGCTCCGCGTCCGCCCCGCGGGTCGCGCCACGCCCGACCGACAGAACCCGCGCTCTGCACCGCAGCGCCGGGGAGCACGCGGGACGGCCCGGCCGCAAGTGGACAAACCTGGGCGCGCCCCTTCCTAGGGGAGCGTCGGGCGAACACAGGCAGCCTAGCCCGTGCATTAACGCACGTGTGTCGCGGCGCCCGAACAGTCCCCTGCGGGGGCGGGGGCAGGGCTGGCGCTGTGCAGCCGACGCCCGCGCCCTCCCCCGGCACCCCCGGCCTGCAGGGACTCGGACCTTGCGAGCCCCCCGCTCCGGGACCGCGGAACCTTCGTCGTGGCGTGCGAGTTTCCGCACGGTGCCCTTTTCCAGAGACGCCGCCGCCCCTCGCGCCCCCGCGCCCGCGCCCCCCGCGCCCGCGTTCCCGGCGCCGCGGGCCCGGAGCTCCCGGAAGTCTCGGTCCCGCCGCCGCCGGCACTCGCGAGGGGAAGCCCGGGCCGCCCGGGACTTCGGCCCGCTCCTCAGGTCCCGAGAGGCCGCCGCGTCGGGTACGGGGGCCGGAACGGAGGGAGGAGCCTGGCTCCGGGACGGCGCGAGGCCGGGCCGGGCTGGGGGAGGGGCGGGCGCCGCGGGGGTGGGACCGGAGGGAGAGCGGGGCCCTGAGGGTGCAGCGGGAAGGGGGCGGGGGGGTGGGGGCCCGGGCGCTGGGGTTGCCGAGGGAGGCGGAGCAGCGAAGCGGGCTGGAGGGATGGAGAAACAGAGGTGCCAAGATGCTCGCAGAGGGGAGGGACGGGGCTCCCGGGGCCCCGGTGCGGGCAGCGGCGAGGGGGCCGAAGCCCAGCAGGGCACGGACGGAAGAAATGGACGACGTCGGTGGCTTGCGTCTGGGGGCGGGGGAGAGAGGGCGCCCCTGGGAGGCGCAGGGTGTGTGGGTGCACAGAAGCGGGCAGTTGAGGCGTCCCAGGGGATGTGTGCGTGAAGCCCGGACGGCGGGTCCGCTCGGCGCGGGGAGGCTGAGACCTGGAGGTGCTAAGCGTAGGGTCGGAATAGACGCGCTCAGGCCGAAAACTGGCCTTCTGGGGGCGTACCCAGGAAGCAGTCTCAGCCAGGCCGCGCTGCGTGCGAAGACGGGGAGGCCTTCCAGGGGTCGAAGCTGATAGGCCGGCCCGGGGCCTGGGAAGACCCGTTAGGAACGAGTTAGGAAACAGACTTGGAATCTGACAGGCTGTGGGGGAGTTGGGGGAAGGAAAGTGGCAGGAGAGCGCCGTCTGGCCTGGTCTGGGGGCTGAGACGGAGCCGCAGGGGAGAGGCAGGCGGGGGCGGAGGGCGGGCGCAGGCGGGCAGGGGTATGCCAGGCTCTCGTGGGGCTGTCCTGGGACCCGCTTGCTGGAACCAGAGCCTGGAGTAGGTTCCTCTTTTGCAGAAGAGGTAGGTCAGCGGTACAGAGGGCCTGCCAAGCCGTGGTAATGGGGACACTTGCCCCCAGCAAGTAGCGATTTTAACTTCTCTTCCCTCCACTGCTCCCAGTTGACACCCCAGATGCTGCTGCTGCCGCCTCGGCCACCCCACCCTCGGTCCTCCTCCCCAGAGGCCATGGACCCGCCGCCCCCCAAGGCTCCCCCTTTCCCCAAGACGGAAGGCCCTTCCTCTACTCCATCCTCGGCGGCAGGGCCCCGCCCCCCGCGGCTGGGCCGCCACCTGCTCATCGACGCCAACGGGGTCCCCTACACGTACACGGTGCAGCTAGAGGAGGAGCCCCGGGGCCCGCCCCAGCGCGAGGCCGCGCCAGGAGAAGCGGGGCCGCGCAAGGGCTACAGCTGCCCGGAGTGCGCTCGCGTCTTTGCCAGCCCCCTGCGGCTGCAGAGCCACCGCGTGTCGCACTCGGACCTCAAGCCCTTCACGTGCGGCGCCTGCGGCAAGGCCTTCAAGCGCTCCAGCCACCTGTCGCGGCACCGCGCCACGCACCGCGCCCGTGCGGGCCCGCCGCACACCTGCCCGCTCTGCCCACGCCGCTTCCAGGACGCCGCGGAGCTGGCGCAGCACGTGCGCCTCCACTGAATTCCGGCCGGCGGGGCCTCGCGAGCCACACAGCCGCGCTGCCACATGCGCGCCCTGCCTTACCCGGGGCCCGTCTCCCCGTCTGCCCAGAAGGAGAGACCCCCTTCCTTCCTTACCTTCCTGTCTCGCTGTGCGATGCCGGCCCCGTCGCTGCCCCTCCCTGGGCCGGGGAGCCAGTCTCGGAACTGGGCCCCGGCCGGGCCGGGCCGCGCGAGCCCTCGCAGGCGCACTGCATCTCGGGGCCCGGCTCTCCTGCTCCCGAGGGCTCAGCCGTCGTGTGCGCGGAAGAGCTGACCCAAGAGCACGGCACGGTCTGGCTCGTTCCTGTATCTCCCCCTTTCCACCCGCAATCCTCGCCCCGTACTCAATAAACATTCCGCACTCCGCCTCGGGGCTCTGATGTGCGTGTGTGTGTCGGGGGGTGCGCAGCGGCCGGGAGCGGGCAGCCGGGGCCGTCAGCCCCTGGGAACCTTCCTCCCGGCGTGTGTTTCTGGCCGGATCCGTTTCCCGAAGGCCCGGGCGCCCCGCCCCCACCTTCCTCCCCTCGCCCCTCTTCTCCGCGCCCGGGTCCGCTCTCCTGTTACCGGTACCACCAGCTCCCGGGGGACACCCCGAGGCGCCCGTCCCGCTCCCACCTGCGACCACGGGGGTAGCCCGGGGCCGTTCTGGAGTCGCCCGGACCCGAGAGGCTGCTGCACCGGGTACGGGGGCCGGGAGGCTGGAGGCGGGCGGGAGCGGGCCGCGGGCCGCGAGAGGGGCGGGGCCGGGAGCGAGTACCTGAGCGCAGGGCGGGGAGGGGCCGCCGCGGGGCTCGGGAGGGCACCGCCCAGAACTCGCGGTGCCGGTCTCGGAGGCCGGGCCACCGACGGGGGGCGGCGCCCTAGAGAGCGCTACGATCCAGGAAGAACTTGGGGTGGAGAAGCTGGATGGGCGTGGACCAGAGAGAATCTGGAGGTAGCCGGGCTAGGAGGGGGGCGCGCAGGGGTGCTCAGGGAGCCTGTTGGAGGGCGGGCCAGGACCTGCGGGTCTTAGCGTGGCAGCCCGTCGGAGACGGCTTGGCGAACACGGAAGGGGTAGACCAGGCTTCTGGGTGGAGTAACAGGATGGGGCGACACCCAGACCTGGGTCAGGGGCGTGGGGAGTCGAGACCGAGACCTGCAGGTCTAGGGGGTGGGGCCTGGGGAAGCCCTGCGGGTGCCCGGAGTGCAGGGGCGCCCAGGGACCTGAGGAGGGTACAGAGGAGGAGGACAGAGCGAGGTCCTGGGTGTGCCCGTGCTTGCAGTGGGTGATGGGACCAGGACCCTGGAAGCTTTACAGAAGGTCAGAGAGTCCAGGGACGCATAGGTTCTGAGCAGACTGCACAGAGGGTGAAGAACGGAGCTCGTGCAGCCAGCTTCCCTCCTGTGTGTAACTTCATCCTCTCTCCTGCCCAGCAGGCCTCAGCCACCCCTCCGGATGCTGGTGCTGCCGTCGTCCCCCTGCCCGCAGCCCCTGGCGCTTCCCTCCGCAGAGGCCATGGAGGCCCCGCCCTCTCGGACAGGCAGGTCTCCAGAACCCGGACCTTCCTCGTCCACAGGACTTCCCCAGACTTCCTCCTCTCCGAGGCCCAACCACTACCTGCTTATTGACACCCAGGGTGTGCCATACACCGTGCTGGTGGACCAGGAGTCCCAGAGAGAGCCTGGCGCAGATGGGACATCCGCTCAGAAAAAGTGCTACAGCTGCCCCGTGTGCTCCCGGGTCTTCGAGTACATGTCCTACCTGCAGCGGCACAGCATCACCCACTCGGAGGTGAAGCCCTTCGAGTGTGACACCTGTGGGAAGGCATTCAAGCGGGCCAGCCACCTGGCTCGGCACCACTCTATCCACCGGGCCGGCGGTGGGCGACCCCATGGCTGTCCGCTCTGCCCTCGCCGCTTCCGAGAGGCGGGGGAGCTGGCCCAGCACAGCCGGGTCCACTCAGGGGAGCGCCCGTTTCAGTGCCCTCACTGCCCGCGCCGGTTTATGGAGCAGAACACACTGCAAAAGCACACCCGGTGGAAGCACCCATGAGCCAGGCTGCGGGGCGCCCCAGGTGCCACGGGGATCTGTGGGGAGCCTGGACTCCCATTGCCCTCAGACACCTGGCTAGTGCGGAAGGCTGGGTTGCAGCCCTGGACACAGACCCACCGCCTGCAAAGGCCAAGCCCTGCCTGAAGGAGGAGCCCATGAGTAGCCTTCGTGTATTGGAGATAAGCTGAAAACAAGACCTTAACATTAGCAGAGTGGAGCCCCCCAGCCTCAGGCTGAGCCCTGAGCGGAGGTGTGGGGGGAGAGTACTCTGTGTGGAAATTCTCCAGCCTGAAAAATGTGGTTGGGAGCCGTCAAGAATCTGCACCAGCTTCCTGAGGCCCTCCTTGTTAATGCTGGGGGAAGGGGCCCCAGACCTGCCTCCCAAACCCCAGCCAGACACTGGACACCCAATAAACACCTTTCCCATTTTGAGCTTGACATTTGTTTTTGGGGGCAGCGGCTTGTCCCGCCTGCTGCCTAATGGGGAGACTCAGCAAGTGCCTGGCTCGCCTCTTTTTTGGGCAGAAGAACAAATGAGCCATTTCTTCTCCCCAGAGAGGGAACGAGCTTCCCACTGTCTGACCTCAGATAGCAGGAACAGTGCCCTGATGTCGAGCTTAGACTATGGCCAGGTGCTGGGCTGAGCATCCTGCCCGGGTCTTACTGGTGCGAAATGCTTGGCCTGCCTGGCCGGCAATCCGATCGGAAGTCTGGTCTCCTGTAATGGGGTCCGCCCTAGCGTGGCTACTCACAAGGGGTGTCAGCAAGGCAGAGTGTTCTTCAACCTTTTTCTTTTCCCTTAAAGCTAGGATCTATTGTATGAAACGTTTTATTTGGCCACCCAGTATACATCACACAAACTGTATGTGAAACGAAACTTTGACAATACTGAATCTCCACTTCGTGCAGTCCACTTTTCCTTCCTCCTGCCCATTCTGTTCTAGCCTATTGAATTCCCTGCCCGTGAACCTGTAGTTTGCAAAACGCGGATGTAGGGCAGGTCCTTCCCCCTGGACGTTTTGACCCAGCCAGCAGTTTATCTGTAACGTGAAGCAGGTAGGAGAGGGGTGGTGGTGCAGACATTTACATTCTCTTCCTGCAAGGTTAAAGCCCTCCTCTCCTAGGGCTGGCGAAAATTCCAGGAGCAACCGGAGACCGGGAGGAGAGGCCGGGACCCAGCCAGAAGCGAATAAACAGCTGCTTTAATGAACTGTCCTCGCGCGCCTGCTTTGTGCCAGGCACTGTGCTGGGCCTCATTCCTTCTTCCGACCTCTTCTTGGGTGGAAGAACAAATTAGCCATCTCCACTCCCCGGAGAGGGAAAGAGCCTCCCGCTGTCTGACCTCAAATACCACTGCCAGAGCCCCGATCTTGAGCCTAGACTATGGCCAGGCGCTGGCCTGAGTGTTTTGCCTGCACATATCCGTCCACCCTCACAAGGAACCTAAAAAGGACCGTGACCTCCCCACTTTATAGGTGAGTGAACTGAGGCGGGGGGGGGGGGGAACGGGGGAGGGGGGAGGGTAGGGAGGAGGAGCGGCCAAGAATGGGTCTAAATGCTCCCAAGCAGCTCATAATCTGCCACAGGGGTGGCGCTGGGGGTGTTCCGGGCCCCTATTTTCAGGAAGGGTAACTGTAACCCCTACTCTCCCATGGTCTTAGGAACCGTGCGTGAGGTCCGGTGGTGCTGGCGATGCACGGACGGCGGGAGGTGAAGGGGCGGGTTACGGGGGTCCGAGGGGCCAGTTCTCAGGGTACCGCTCAAAAGGATTCTCCCTGTGCTTCAACTTTCCTGGTTGTCTCCTTCCCTCTCCCGGGCCCGACTCAGTGCATCTCCCCCCACCCCGGAGACCCCGGAGCCGCCTGCTCTCCAGGAATTGGGAGTTTCTTGACGTTCCCTGCCCGGGCTTCGCGAAGGGCGGGGTAGTGCGGCAAGGGGCCGTCGTGCAAGTGCAGCTCGCGCCTCGGCCGCAAACGGCGGGCCTCACCTGGGGCCGGAGGCTCCTGGAAAAACGCACCGACCGGCGGGCGGGGAAGTGCCGACGTCCCTGCCCGTTCCCGTTCCCACCGGCCCACTACCCCGCCCCAGGCTCGCCGCCTCTGCCTTCCCGCCTGCCCGCGGCGGGTGGGCGCTTCCCTGCACTCCCCGCGACACTTTGCAGACGCTCCCCGGCGCCGGGCATGGGCGCCGCCGCTGTCGGTCCCCTGGCCGGATTCCGCGCGCGGGTGGGTGAGCGCGGGGCTCTGGCCCCTCCGACCCCTGGCACCTGTGGGCGGGGGGTGGTGGCCGCATCTGCACCCGCGGCCTAGTGCATCTGCCGAAGGGACCCCTGGCCAACATCGCTCCCCCTCCCACCCGGGGGACAAAGGGCGGGGGCGGGGGCGCATCCCCACGCGTGACCTTCCCCCGCACTGCGCACGCGCCCCCTTCACCACGGGGAGGGGCCCTGCTCGCCCACACGAGTGCGGGGGAGGGGGCGTGGGGAGGCGCAGCGCGTGGGCTGGACCCCCATCTTATGCCTGGAAGTTGGGGCACGGTCCCCTCCCCCCTGCGCCTCTCGCTTCTTTTGGCCCCGAGGTGATCCGTGATGAGGGTTGGCCCCATCCGGGCCAGGACGTCTTGGCTCTGTCGACCCCGCGGGGAACCCACTCCTTCCCTCAGTGGTCGGGGTCTGGGCCCCCAGCCTCCCCATTTCCTAGGAGCCCAGGAGTTTGAAACCCCAGGCGTCCTCCCAAGGACCCAGGAATCCTGGCCCTCAGCACCCCCCACCCCCCGAGTCCTAAAGAGTTGGGCCCCACCGTCCCTGGGATGTCTCTCCATCTGTGGCTGCCCTTTCTGTCCAGTGCCCCTGAGGCGCTAAGCTGCCTGGGTCCACCGGAGGCCGCGCCATGAATGACCGAAACAGTCGGAGGAGGACACGTGAGGAAGCTGGGACCCTGCCTCACCCTTGGACGACCCCATCCCCACCCTGCCCATCCCTGCCCTTTCTAACCCCCGGGGCTGCTGTGGTTGGGGGCTGGTCTGAGGTGCCTGGGGCCTTCCCTGGGGTGACCCCTGGCCTCTCCCCTCCAGTGAAGAAAGACGATGAGGCCTTCGAGATCTCCATCCCCTTCGATGAGACGCCCCACCTAGACCCACAGATCTTTTACAGTCTGAGCCCCTCTCGGGGAAACTTCGAGGGTGAGCTGGGGGGGAGGCTTAGAGGGACCCCAGTCAGCTGGGGTGCAGGGCCCTTAAGGCCTGGGGTGTGACCAAGGTTCCCCCGTGTCCCTAGAGTCTCCGGAGGCCGCATCCCCAACCGTGGCCCTGATGAATGGTGTCAGGGCCCAGCTGCACATGGCTCTGGAGAGAAACTCATGGTTGCAGAAGCGCATCGAGGACCTGGAGGAGGAGAGGGACTTCCTGCGGTGTCAGCTGGACAAGTTTATCTCCTCAGCCCGCATGGATGCAGGTGGGGCACGTGAGCAGAGTCCCTCGCCTCACTCCGGGGCCCTGACACTAGGCTCTGGCCCTTCTCCAGGATACAGAACCCTTCTCTGCTTTCATCCTTTGGTGGCCCAGTGGGGATCTCTCCCTACTCCCAAAGCTGTTTCTAGAACCCCAGGATCAGCTTCCTTCCTGCTCAACTCCTGCCACTGCTGATGGGCAGAATCTTGTGGCCAGTCCCAGCCAGGGATGCTCAGGGCTTTCCTTTTTCAAATCTTAACAGCCTGTTTTGGAGAGTCCAACTTCTGCTCCCCTCCACATGATGTCCAGCTCCTGGCTGGCTCCCTCCCAGGCCCCCATAATCCCCTGTGATTCACCTGATAGCCTGGGCAAGGGGTATGTTTTTTCAACATGTGTGTTACTGGGTCCCCTCTGCTCTGGACCACCTGTGGCCTGGGTTGTTGGATCTCCCATTGTTTCCCCACGCAGATGGGAACCTACCTAGGATGCCTCGGCTCAGGGCCTTCTGGACTTTCTCAGTGAAAACCCCCACACTGAACATCCCCAGCCCACTGGACCCAGAGCCTGGGATTTCTCTCAGGGTCTGAATCCCCCACCTCAACCAAGGCCTTGCTTGCTTCCCGGATTTTTAGAGTCTTCTCTTCTGGAGGTCCCACTGAGTCCCCCCAAAACTCCTCCTCCACCATGGGAGCCTAGAGTCACAGACTCTCTGAGGTGTCTGGTCCTGTCTTGGTTCTCTCAGCCCTTCCCCCGGATCTCTTGCCATAGAGCTTAGGAGTCTGAGGGGCATGAACCCATGCTCCACCTGTGATCTCCTCCCCCAAGTGCACTCAGCCCTCTTGCTAAGGACTGCAACGTCTATGCTGTACTGTCTGTTGGTCTCCTTGGGGGCTCCAGCCCCAGTTGAGGCCCCCCCTTTCCTGGGGGCCTGTATATGATGTGACATCTGTCCGCATCTTGCAGACAGCCTCTTGCCTCCTCCTCCCTCCTGTTCTGGAAGTTTATGTGTACGGGTCTCTCTTTCTCTACCTCTTTCCAGAGGACCACTGCCGGGGGAAGCCTGGGCCCAGGCGGGTTGAGGGGGACAGCCGGGGTGGGGCTGGGGGCGAGGCCTCAGATCCGGAGTCAGCAGCCTCCTCACTCAGCGGAGCGTCTGAAGAAGGCAGTACCGTGGAGAGGAAGAGACAGAGGCAGAAGGGAGGTGCTGGCCGGAGACGCTTTGGGAAGCCCAAGGCCCGGGAGAGGCAGCGGGGTGAGCAAAACGCATTCGGGGTGGGAGCTCGAGGGGTCTGGGCTGGGGGCTTGCTGTGACCTTGGAGGAGGCCCTCCCTTCTCCCCTAGCCTGGTTGTCTGTCCCAGACAGACTGTCCACGTGTGGTCTTACATCGCAGTCCACCCTCACCAGCCTTGCCATCTGGGTCTGAGCTTCAGGTTTCTCATCAGTAACAAGGGGAGGGGGTGAGGCTCAGGGGGGCTGGGAACAACTCCTCTCTGGGCCTGCCTTCTCTGATTTTTCCACTTGTCTCGCACTGTCTCCATGTCTCCCACCACCTCTTGACTCCTCACCCAATTGTCCTCTGGATTTCCATGTTGTTCTCTTGGCTCTTCCTGTACCGGGCTCGCTGTCTGTGCCCCATCTCTGCCTCCCATGTCCATCTCTGTTCCTCATGTCTCCCTCTCTGCCTGCCTTGGCCTTGCAGTGAAGGATGCAGATGGAGTCCTCTGCCGCTACAAGAAGATCCTGGGCACCTTCCAGAAGCTGAAGAGCATGTCTCGGGCCTTTGAGCACCACCGAGTAGATCGCAACACGGTGGCGCTGACCACGCCCATCGCGGAGCTGCTCATCGTGGCCCCGGAGAAGCTGGCGGAGGTGGGCGAGTTCGACCCCTCTAAGGAGCGTCTGCTCGAGTACTCACGCCGCTGCTTCCTGGCCCTGGACGACGAGACCCTCAAGAAGGTGCAGGCGCTTAAGAAGAGCAAGCTGCTGCTCCCCATCACCTATCGCTTCAAGCGGTGATCCTGCCCCACCTGGCCCGGGACGCGCCCTTCGGCCCCCACTTCCCTCCCTCCTGTGTCCCTCCTGGCACCGGGCGAGCGTGTGCATGAGTGGCGTGCTCCTCCAGAGGCCCTGGGGTGTTTCTGCACGTGCCTCTCCTGCTCCTGCAGATCCCCACTCCCACCCCAGGTTCCTCCTATATAGATCCGGTCCCCTTCTTGCCTCTCACGTTCCTAGCTTCCTCCCCTTTCTCTGCATTCCCTGGGGAGGGGCGTCCACTTAGCCTGGCCCCCAAGCTTCAGGGGTCGGTTTCTGCCCTTTCCAAACACTGGCACTCCTCCCACGCGAGCTGCACCGTCCTGCCCTCACCGGGCGCTTCCTCCGGGGGACACTGCGAGACTCTCTGCGGGGCCACGCACTGTACATACCCCGTCTCTACTCCCAGCCCCGAGGAGAGCCTGGCCCACTCTGCCAGGAGCTCTCCACCCGCATTCTGGACAAGAAAGAATTATTCAGAGAATTTAAATTAAAGAGAGACGATAAAATTTGGAATAAACTAGGCCCGGCTCCTTTTTGGAGGGGGTGTCCGTTGCCGCGGAGACAGTGACGGGGGCTCCGGCGAGTTGCACGGAGCGGGCGGTCAGGCAGGGAGCCGGAGCTCGGAGAGACAGGGTGTAATTAGCACCCCCGGCGGCAGGGGCGGGAGGAGGGAAAGCAGCTGTGCCCCAGGGAACTCGGAGAGGTAGAGCTCCGGGAAAGAGGCTAGCTCGACTAGAGGCGCGGTGGCAGGAGCCGGGATGCAGTGACGGGGACCGAGAAACGACACGTTCGGGCGGAGGCTTCCACGCCCGCCCGCCAGGAGGCGGTAATGCCAAATTACCGCTCTTCCGGAAGTGCCCTCTACGTCGCCTGCTGCGCCTGCGCTGCGGGAGGGGCGCGAGCGCGCTTACGCTGTTGCTACAGCAACCAGGAGACGGCGGGTGTGCCTAACGGTCTGGAATCCAGTACCTTTCCCGGAGTGAGGGAACGTCTCGCGCATGCGTGCTGGGCCCTCTGGCACCCGTTCGCCTCCCGAATGGTGAGAAACCTCGCCTAGACGACCTCTACGCAGGCGCAGAAGCCCAACTCGCTCTCCTCCTTTTCCACTCTGCGCAGGCGCACAAAGCCGCGCTGGCAACCTCCGCAGCGGCCGCGCGCACCCTTCACCCCGCTGCCTGCTTTTGTCTCGCGCAACCTTTTTAGGCCCTCTGCGAAATCGGCCCTTCTTTTCCTCCGCTCTCCTCACCCGGAGAGGCAGGGGCAGAGAGCCGGGACCCCGCCCTTTTTCCGTATCCCTTCTCCTGACCAACCTCGTTTCTGTCCTCCCTCCCTTTTCGGTTCCCGAAGCCGGAAGGAGCCGAAGCGCCGACGGAAAAAACCGAAGCTGTCTCCCGTGAGTGAGGCCTTCACGAAGCGGTGGCGGAAGGAGCCGAAGTTCACCGGCTGGGGAGGAGTGAGTGCACTGTCCGGAGAGAGCCGAAGCTTGGCATCGGGTTTAATCCTCTGGCTGGATCCCAGACCCAGCGCTGGAAACCTTCAGAAAGCGCAGAAGTGCGGGACGTTTAGGATTGTCGGAAGTAGCCGATTGCTTGGATAGGGCCGGCAGCGAAGAGCGGGTCGAATCTGCGGGAGCAGCGAGAGACTGGGACGGTTTGAATTGTCGGAAGAAGCCGAACCCTTGGGGCGGGGGGCGCTGGGCGCAGAGGAACGCGCGGACCTACGGAAACACCCGAACGTTGAAGAGCTAGTTTCCGAAAAGTTACGATAGCCTGGGAAGCCGGTGAAATCCTCGCTTCGGGTGTTTTCGGAAGCTGCCGGAGCCGCCGCTAGCGATTCTTTCTACGGCCCGGATATAGCCGACGCTATTTGGAGCTAGGCTCTGGGGGGGAGGGGCGGTTCGCGGGCGGGAGGGCGGGGAGAGGGGCGGAGCCGGGGCGGGGCGGGGCGGGCGTCCCGGGCTTGATTAGGTAGGAGGCGGCAGAGCGCCGGCGGCGGCCGGAAGTAGCCGAAGCGAGCGGCGGAAGTAGCCGAAGCGGCCGGAGCGGGCGGGCGGCAAGGCGAGGCCAGAGCTGCACAGGCCCTTACGCGGCCGCCTCAGCATGTCGGACTTCGACGAGTTCGAGCGGCAGCTCAACGAGAATAAGCAGGGTAGGGGCGCGGGGGGTGGGGGGCGGGGGGCGGGGTGGCTCCTGGCCTCTCCGTGTTCCCCGCCATTTTACTCCTCTCTTTCCCCCTCCTTTCTGGGCTGCGCGGCGCCCCCCCACCACCGCTCCGCTGCGCGCGCCTCGCTCACGTGACCACTCGGCGTGCCGCCGCGCGCGGGACGGGAAGGGAGGGGAGGGGGCAGCGGGCGCGGGTCCCGGACGCATGCGCGGTGCGCTCCGGTCTGCACCCCACGTGGTGCGCGGCGGAGGCGGCGCGGATCCGCGGGCTGGCTGGGTGTTCCTTCGCCTACGCGCCACCCTCTTTTCTTTTTTTTCCCTTTTTAAATACTCTGAAAAGGGGCTTTCTGTGTATCGGTCCCTCGGTGCTTCCTTTCTTTCCCGCTGCTCCGGCACTTCCGCTTCCGGCCGGGCCCGCGGCCCGGGTCTCCACGCCCCCTTTGTCCCAAAATGGCGGTTGCTAGCCCCCTTCACGTGGGCGCGGGTCGGGCCCCCCCCCCATCGCTCCGGGGCGGCGGCGGGCTGAGGCGGTGTTCCTCGGGGGAGAGGACACGCGTGCGTTCTTGGGGCGTGGGAGTGGGGCCGTCCCCTTGCTCGCGGCGTGGAGTGTTGGCTGCTCGTCCGGTTCCCGTGGTGGGGCGCGTGGACCCGGCCTCTGCCGTGTTGTGCCGCGCCGTGTGGGACGAGGGGCGTGGGCATTGCGGGGTGTCGGCACCAGGGCAGGCGGTGCACGCTGCTGCGGTCCGTGTGCGGGGCCGGGCGGCCGGGAAGAGGCTCTGCTCCGGAGCGTCCGTGAGCCGGCTGCCGTGCTGCCCGGGACCCCTGTGCGGGTGTCGCGGCCCTGCGTTTGCGGCATCGAGGAGGGCCGTAGTGCTAGGTGATCTGGACGCGCGCCCCGCACTGGGCTGTTTGCTGAGCCCGTGGCGGCCTTCGGAGTGCGCCCTCGAGAGAGCGCGCGAGGCGGAGCCGATGTGCTTGCTCTTTCGGGGGGGAGGGAGGCGGGCTCGGGGTTCAACACCTCCGCGGACCTCAGCTGGTCGGTGCAGAGCCCGGGTCCCGCGGGGAGCACGGAGAGGCGCGCGTGCCATGGGGCTCGGTATACGCTAAGGGCTTGATAAGCGACGTGGTTTTTGTGAAGTTGTCCTTTGTGCGCTGTCGTATTCCGAAGCGGAGGTCCGTCTTCGTGGAGGTGGCGCCGGCGCGAGAGGTGCTTTCCAAGTGTCGTCGGGCCGCATCCTCACCGCGGGGGCCCGCGGGACCTTTGTTTCAAGGAGGTTTGGCCGCGTTTGCGTGATTTCCCATCGTCAGGAGGCAGAAATGCTGCAGCCCTCCCTGCGTCTGGCCGGTGGGAGGCCGGGCTGCCGGCCGGGATTGCTGGAGCCCTTTCTTCCCCTCTCCTGGCTTCTCTCCGGCACTGGGGGGCCAGTCCTGAGCCCCGGCCTAAGTGCGGTTGGTGGAGCTGTGTTGTGTGGGGAGGCGGGAAGCTCTGTGCACATGTCGCTCTGCCTGCGGATCCTCGCCTCTGGGGGCCAGCCTCTGGCTTCAGCCCGAGCCGGGGGCGCGTGTGTCTCCGGAGAGCGAATTTCCTCGTCTGCGGGCAGGCAGCCGGCGGGCATCTCCGCTTCCTCTGCCGTCCGTCTGGCTGTGTGTCCATCCCAGAGCCTTGCCTCAGGGAGAGGTCTTGGGGCTCGGAGCCTGCTCGTCTTACCGGTGTGGAGCCAGAGGCGGGCCGCTCCAGGCCGCAGCTGCTGCGTGCCCGGAGCCAGCCCGTCTGTCTTTTCCTGCTTCACCCCAGCCGTGGTTGGGGCCGGGTCAGCTTCCGTTTTCCAACCTTGGCAGGGTTACTGGCGTCGTTACTGGCGGCTCTAGGCAGACCCTCGGGCGTTTTGCGTCTCCTGAGTTAAGGAGTGTGTCCAGGTGCCTGACCGTACTTGGTAACGTTCCAGGGTGGGCCTTCCGGCCACACCGCCGTCTTGGTTTTGCCATGGGCGAGTCACGTGGCTTTCCCGTGCCTCGCCTCTGTGTTATTTGGGTAGAAGTGTTTTTTCTGCAGGGGAGGGACTGAGGGCAAGTGGGGCTTCTCGGTACAGATGGGCTTTAGGAGCATTCTTGTGTCAGCTGCTCTGTTTTTTCCCCTTCTGAGGTGCGGTTTAGCTTGAGTTTTAGTGGTTCTGGAGTTGAGATTTACTGGTAGAAAGTTCACACGTGAAGTTTCAGGAAGCCTAAGAGATGATGTAGTAGCGGGGGGCTGAAGTCCACCACCTTGTCCTTACTGCGTCGCCCTGCTTTTGTGCACGGACGCACGGTGGTGGAGGAGTTGGGGTGTCTTCCAGCCCAAGAACAAGGAAACGCACTGGGACTCGGTGCCGGTGGGTTGGCCCGCACCTCCTTCCGGGGTGAGAGGTCTTTGAGCCGAGGCTTCTGTGCTTTTATGGGCGTGGCTGTGCTCCGTTCCGAGTCGCCACCCCAAGGCCATTGAGGGGGTTGGGGGAGCCAACTGGGGGCTGGACCCCAGTCCCTGGCTTTGGGGGAGTGTTGGCAGGATGGGGTGGTTTGGGATACCAGCCTGTGAGGGCGGGGGCCAGGGCACGCTCCTCCCCCAGCTCCTGAGGCGGGGCCAGGTACCTCCTCCATAGCCCACGTTCTGAAAGGGGAACGTCCCTAGAGGAGGGCATCCTGCATTCTTCACCTGGTTGGGAAGGGACCGTCGGGTGTCCTGGTTTCCTGGGGATGTCAGATCCTGCCTGACACCTGACCCCGGGGCCTGATGGTGGGGCTGTGGGTGCCAGCTGGTTGAGGAGGTCTTTCCTGAGGGGTCGCCAGTGTCCTTCATTCAGGAAAACATCATTGGGTCTCTTGATTCCCCAGCCTCTAGCCCTGCCCCTCTCAGGGACGACCCTGGGGTCAGGCCCCTCAGCCCTCGAGGGGGACCAGGAGCCAGCCTCCTCTGTCTTCTCTGGCTCCCCAGCTCCTCCTGAGCAGCCTCAGGTATCTTACACCCCGGGGGCATTTCCAGGCCCTGTCCCCTCAGGTAACCAGCTCCCGTGCCCTTGGTCCCCCAGGGTCCCTGGACTGGCTTGTGGACCCAGGAAGCCTGTTATCTCCCCTCCTGCACTGAGTCCCTTCCCCTTGGGGGTGGCCTCCCTGGGGCTCGGGGCTTAGCCACCAGGGAGTGGGTGGGCTGGGCCGTGTCCTCCCTCAGCTCACTCTCCTCCCCCTCGCCCTGGCCCAGAGCGGGACAAGGAGAACCGGCACCGGAAGCGTAGCCACAGCCGCTCTCGGAGCCGGGACCGCAAGCGCCGGAGCCGGAGTCGGGACCGGCGCAACCGGGACCAGCGGAGCGCCTCCCGGGACAGGCGGCGACGAAGGTACCAGGGCTTGGGGACCCCTGGCTGGGCTCAGGTGGGGCGGGCCGGCCTGGGAATGGGGTGTCAGTGCACCCAATCCTTGTGCGCCTGGGACTCTGGCTTCTCTCTGTACCTGAGGGAGGGTCTGTTCCTTGTCTGAGTTCTGGGGTTTTTTTTCCTGTTTCTGGAGTTTTCTTGTTTCTGGTGGGTTGGTGAGGACAGTAGGTTCTTTACCTTGGAGTTGAGTCTGGAGTCAGGGCTCTCGACGTTTTCTTCCTTCGTGACCCTGTCCCAGTCCCTGTCACTCAGGGCTGGTTTCTTTCTCCCACTGTCTGTCTGTGGTTCTGGGATCGTCTTCTGGGGCCTGAGCTTTGCCTCCTGGGAAGAGGTGGTTCTTGAAGTGCGGCAGCATCTCCAGCCCCTGCCTGTTGTCTGCTCTTCTAACGCTTCTTCCTCGTAGACCGCTCTCTGTGTTTTCTGTCCCCTTAGGTGAGGAAGGGCGGGGTAGGTGGAAGTCCTCCTGCCTCCTTCCACCTCCGTTTCTCCAAGTAGAAAGTGGTCCGTGTGGCCTTTTCTCCCTTCCTCAGTACCTCTTTCCTGGGGTGGGAGGTTTGGGGGGCATGGCAGGGCCAAGGGGGCCTGGTGGCCCCAGCCCTGGGGCTCTGAGCCCTTGGGGAGGTGTGGCGTGTGGGGAAGACGAGGGTCCCCAGTCACCCTTCCCCATACCTTTCCCTCCCACCCCCCAGCAAACCTTTGACCAGAGGCGCTAAAGAGGAGCACGGTGGATTGATGTGAGCTTCTCTTCCTGCCCCTTCCACCCCAATGTCCACTCCCTTTGCCCCCTCCCCTGCCCCTGTGCACCCTTCCCTGTCCTCAGCCAGCCCCAGCCCAAGTACTGGGGACGAGATTCCACTGGCCTTGAAACCAGCACCCTCCCCCAGGCCTGGGTGCGGCCCTGACCCAGATCCTCTCCCTCCTGGAGAGCGCTGCACTCCTGGTGGGGAGCTGAGGGGAGCCTGGGGTGCTCGCAGGCCCACCTTTGGTCAGACTGAGGTCGTCCTGCCCCGCTCTCCCCTCCCCCCTTCCCAGTCGCTCCCCCCGCCACGAGAAGAAGAAGAAGGTCCGTAAATACTGGGATGTCCCGCCACCTGGCTTTGAGCACATCACCCCCATGCAGTACAAGGCCATGCAAGGTACTGCGTTTCAGGTGACGGACTGAGTGTGCTGGGTGCCTGAGGGGCAGACTCTGATCTGGCGGTGGGGGGCGGGCGGGGGGCCAGGGTAAGTTTTGTGTCCTGGGCCTCCTGGTTTCTGCCTTTCAGACCACCACGGAGGAGACGCTGGGAGGCTCCCTTGGCGGAGTGGGGTTGAGCCTCCCATCGGGCTGGTCCGTAGGGAGCTGCCCTCTCGTGGCTCTCGGGGTGTACAGTGGGTGGTCCCTGAACCGGGTCGGGGGTGTAGAGGATTGCCGGATTGCGGTCTAATCCTGTTCTACTTTTCTTGAAGCTGCGGGTCAGATTCCAGCCACCGCCCTTCTCCCTACCATGACCCCCGATGGCCTGGCTGTGACCCCGACACCGGTGCCTGTGGTCGGGAGCCAGATGACCAGACAGGCCCGGCGCCTCTACGTGGGCAACATCCCCTTTGGCATCACTGAGGTACTGCCCGCCCCCTGCCTTTTCCCTGCCCCTACCCTCTCCCCAGTCCTCCCCCCCCATTCCTCCCTTTCCCTCCCTTCCCTCCCTCAACCTGCACGGGTCAGACTCTGCTCCTGCAAGGCCCCCCGGCCCCCTCCCAGACGGACCGATGGAGTTGAGCCAGCCAGGGGCCGGGCTGGGGGTGGCCCTCTCCCTCCCTCCCTCTTCCCCTCTCCCGTCTCCCCTTTCCCAACCTCCTCCAACAACCCAGGGATCAAGCACACACACAACGAACCTACGAAAATCCATGAATCCGTATCGAGAGAGACAGAGAGGGAGACTCGCACGCGCGCGCAGGCTGACACACAGACACACACACACACGCAGACGCACGCTCCCCTCAGATTTCTCTGACACACTTCTGGTTTTCTGCCGCCTGTTCCCCATCCTTTCCCTGCGTCCCTCCCGTGGTCGCTGCTCTTTTGTTTTTGATGGCCCTGACCTCCCCAACCTTCCCCACCGCTCCTCTCCCCTCCCCTCTCCCCAACCCCTTCCCGTGGCACCCCGAGAATCCCGAGATCAAAGAGTTGTTTCCATTTCTCTTTAAAGTGAAATATTGTGGGGCTGAGATCCCTCGTAGCAACAAAAAGTTTGCTACCGTCGTCGAAGGCAAGTAAGGTCCATTCTGACTTTCTCAACCTGCACTTTGCTACGTTTGATAAAGCAGCCCCCGGACTCCAGGGCCAGATCCCGCCACATCACTCTTTTCTCCTCCCCTCCCGCCCACCCTGCCTCACCTTCCTTCCCTCCACCCTCCCTGTCCCTTTGCTCCTCTTTCTCTCTGACTTGGTGTTCTGTGTTTCCACCTGCTCTTTCTTTGCTGCTTTCTTACCGTTTTTCTCTTGTTGCCATCGGATACTTTTTCTCTCACATTCAATCTGCTTGTTTTCTATTTGATTCTTTTTCTTTTTTTCCTGTTGTCCCTGTTTCCATGCGTTTTTCTTGAACGATGTCTCTTCTCTGGGGCCCCCGTGGCCCTCCCCACAATTCTGGCCCCTGGCTGTCTCTTGCTACTGCCTCCTTCCTTCCCTGTTTTCTCTCATTTTTCCTGCTTTTGTTCCTACTATTGATCTCTTCGCCCCCATCCCTATTCCACTGTTCCCTCCCTTCTTCCACCATTCCTTGCCCCCTCCCTTCCCCTCACCCCCAAACCCCTCTGTGTCTCCCTCTCTCACCCTCCCCTCCTCTCTCCACCTCCCTTCCCCCGCCCCCCCCTGTCTCCTATTCCCTCTGCAGGAGGCCATGATGGACTTCTTCAACGCCCAGATGCGCCTTGGGGGGCTGACCCAGGCCCCTGGCAACCCCGTCTTGGCTGTGCAGATTAACCAAGACAAGAACTTTGCCTTCTTGGAGGTGAGCCGGGTGCATGGTGGGGTCAGGAAAGCGTGTGTTCCTCCAGGTGGCAGCACCTCTCCAGCAGCCCTTGTCTCCTCGGGCTGTTGTCCACTGGGCTCCCTGACCCTCACCACCTGCTGCTCTTTCAGTTCCGTTCAGTGGATGAGACCACCCAGGCTATGGCGTTCGATGGCATCATCTTCCAGGGCCAGTCGCTGAAGATCCGCAGGCCTCACGACTACCAGCCCCTGCCTGGCATGTCAGAGAATCCCTCTGTCTATGTGCCTGGTGAGTGGGCGCTTTGTCCCTCCCTCCTGTCTCCGGCTCAGCTGGAGACACTGGGAAACGGTGTGAGTGCTTCTCACCCATTTCCCCAAACCTCTGGAGCTGGGCGTTCTCCTCACCTCCGTTTGTTTGCACAGTGGCTGGGGGACGTGTTGGGGGAGGTGAGGGCTTGTAGCCTGACTGTCGTTCTCGTCCTGGGACCTGGGCAGTCAGCGCCAGCACAAGCTGTCAGGCTCCCGGTGTGGGGACGGCAGGAGGATCGTTGCTTATTTTTCTGCTCTCGGGGTTTCTCTTAACCTGAGCTTTGGGCCATTGCTCATAGCTGTATCGCGTGGTAGTCTGGGTCAGCGGAGAGCATAGCAGACCTGGGCTCGGAGAGCTCTTCTTGCAAAGGGTCAGACAGTAGCTATCTTTGGCTTTGTGGGCTGTGCCATCTGGGTCCCAGTTGTCCTGTAGTGATGTGGCAGCCCGCACGCAGCCTCCTGATGCCTGAGTGAATGGGGACGGCCTTGTCCTTTACGGGTACTGGCTTTCCCGATTCATGTATTATCCACAGGTCGTACGGCAGCCCTTAGAAAACCTTGCAGGCTGTGCGAAAACAGCCTGCCTGCCGGGCTCAACCTGCAGGCTAGTCACCGTCCCTTGTGGTGAGGTGGGTGTGGCCCTGCTGGGGTGCAGGGAACAAAGTGGGCTTGGAGGAGCCAGTGCTGTAGCGGAGCTGGGGGGCCCTGGGGTTCAGGCCCTTGGAATTCTTCCGGGAGAGGTGGGTGAGCACCAGTGCCCTGGGCTTGGGGGGAGGAAGTAGTGGAACATGGGATTCCGCAGGCTGAGGCATTGGCCTGAAGGACACTTTTTAGAAACCAAGCCCACTTCTGGCAAAGCAGGGGATGTGGAGGCGCAGAGAGGTTGGCACATCAGGACTGGGCGCTGGTTCGCTGGCCCATTGCCGGTGTCTTCTGCCGTAATCACTTGGTAGGTTCCGTGGAATTCCGGAATTCCATGTGACTGCAGTGTCCTATGCACTGACGTGCTTTAAGCACACGGCGCGGTGACGTTCTGTGTGGGTCGGGATCTGTGGGACCATGTCCCAGATGAAGTCACGGAACTTTCTTTTGTGCAAAGTAGACTTTTTAGAGGTTTTCTTTTAGAGTGTGGGGGGCGGGGGGGAGGGCGGAGCAGAAAACCTGGAGCAGGCCGCGCTCTGCCGGCCGCCGCCTCAGTCCCACGACGGCCACCGGCTCAGTCCCACGACAGCCAGCTCGTGACCTGAGCTGAAAGCAAGAGTCAAGCAGCTGACTGACGAGGCTCCCAGGTGCCCCTTTGCTCAGGGAATTGAGTGCGCTCCAGTCATGGTGGATCGCGTACGGAGCCTGTCCCCTCGCCGAAGCTTACCGTCCAGTGCTTTCCCGAGTGGGTTCTGCGCCTTACTTTATTTTTGTGACAGCCTGTAGTACGAGGTCAGTGAGCGACAGCGGGGGGCCAGACGCAGCTTACTGCCTTTATTTTCTAAGGCGCCACGTCCAGCGCGGGGCTCAAACTCCCGAACCCGAGCAAGAGGCACGTGGTCCAGCGACTGAGCCAGCCGCCCCCTGCCTGGTTCTGAAGTAAAGATTAGTTAGTAGAGCCCAGCCCGTTGCCTGCCTCTGGCCTGTTTTGGGGGCAGTGGTGGCCAATTTGAGGGACAGAGACCCTGTGGGCCCCAAACAAAAAGTTCACCGCTCCGCGCTTTAGTGATCGGTGTGCTGGCCACCGTGTGGACACCGGGTTCCCATTTCACTCGGGAGGAAAGCACGGCCAGGCCACCATTAGACCCAGGAACAGCCGCTTGGGATGGCCTTCCCAGAGTCATGGGCCCCTTTCTAGAGGGGCTGTTGGTGTGACGAAGCCATTGAAAGATTACTTACTGTACTCGCTTTGGGATTTGCCCGCCCAGAGAGCCTGAGGGTCGACAGTCCCAGTGCCCGGGCGGCATGCTCCGTTCTGGGAGCGTGGCTGGAAGTGGCGGTAGGTGGAATCTGTTCTCTAGGTTAATAAGCGTTCTCTGGTTGTGTTTCTCTGTAGTAAAGCTTGTGTTTGATCTCTAATTTTCACTTAAAAAAGCAGTTAGTTTTGTCATATAAAGAGCTTAACGGGGAGAAACCATGTGATGAAATTCAGCTGATATTCTTTGTTGGAAGAGGAACAATTCAGGAACCCAGAAGGCGACTTCCTGACCTTGATGGAAGCGTGTCGAACTGAGACGAAGCACGTATCCGCTGGAGTTGTGAAACCTTAAACATTCATTCCCACCGAAGCCAGGCCTAGTTATTCGGGAGTGGCGGTGGGATCCTGGTCCTCCTCTGAAGACCAGAGGGAAACTCGATGGGGAGAACAGGGAGAGCGGGAGGTGCTCTGGAGTCAGGAAAGCCGAATGGTCATTCGGGGTGTGAATTGCGCTCAGCCCTGACCACCCGCCACTGCCAGGCCAGCCTCCCTGCTCAGTGCAGGGCCAAGTCCCCCTCTCTCAGCGGAGGTCTTGGCCAGGTCCAGTGGTGTGTGCGTGGTAGGAGGAAGTGACACTCCAGGTACAAGAGAGATGGCTGAGCTGGTGTGTGCTGGGTGGCCCTCCGGAGAGGGGATGACGGGCGTGTGCCGGGTGGCCCTCGGGAGACTGTAGGTTGAGGTCAGCGAGGAGCCCGCCCATTGTCTTGGGAGAGGGGCTTGCCCAGGGGCTTGATGTTTGGGCGCTGGGGCTGGTTTGTACCCCCTTTTCTGTTTGTGTGACCTTGTGTGGGTCGTTGTCCTGGCTTCAGAATCCTCTTGCCGTCAGGGTCACCGTGGTCCTCCCTTCTCCCTGGTGCTGGCCTGGCCTCAGGCCCCGTTTCGGGTGCGCACTCCCCATGGGTGGTTCGCGTTCTCTGTCGCAGGCGGGACTGTTCTTGTTGTGTAGATGAGAATAGTGAGGCCCAGGGGAGCCTCACTTGGGGCTGCTCCCCAGGTTGGAACCCAGGGAGCCCAACCCTGGTGCCTTCAGCACCATGTCCTTCCCTGGGGTACACGACCGGTGGGTACAAGCCTGCTGAGATGCATGAGGCTCTGCTCCTTCCCTCTGGCACGACCGGACCTGCACCCCAGCCTCGTCTGCCGGTGTACAGAGTGATGGTGCCTCAGTGCGGCGAGCACCGCCTATGGAGTCACAGGTCACAGGGGCTCTAGGGATGGCCCTTCCTGCGTGCGTGGATCCCGGGAAGAGCTTTCTTTCTCGCCCTTAGTTTGTGCTGTCTTACCATGGGTGAGGCGCTGGGGGGCACTGAGGCAGTGGATCCAGGGAGTCTGCCATAGTGTCTGGCCTGGGGCCTCTGCTCGTCCTGCCTTGGACACACGGGGCCTCCGTGGTCTGCACCCCCACGGCCCCACCCTGACATAGCTCGGCTCTGGTTGTTGAAGTGGCTGGGGTGGTGGTAGGAGAGGAGGGGGCACCCTTCTTCGAGTCCAGTTACTCGTCTGGTGCTTTCTTCCGTCCTCCGTCCCACCTGTTCCTCCCTAGGTCAGGAGGAGATGGGGAGGGCAGGTGGTGTGGACTGCCGAGGCGGGCGAGGCCATGCTGCCATTGGAAAGTCGGGCTGGTCGGGCTGGGTGCCTGAGGTTTTTCTCTAACACAGAGCCCAGACAGCCAGCTGGGGCTTGGGTCGCTCACAGCTCATAGGAAGCCTCCAGGAATTGAAGCTGGTGGGACCAAAGGGTCGAGCCACCTGGGAGGCACTTGTCTCTGAATCCAAAGTTGAGTGGAGATGGCATGATGGGGGTGGACACGTAGTGGCCATTAAAAGCGCTTGGTGGACACGAGCCCCCTGTGATGTCCCCGCTGGCCTCTGCAGTCACGGTGCTGTGTGAATCAGGCATGTCTCTGCCCTCCAGGACCTGGAGCCTCAGGCCTTTCTGATTTCACACACAACAGGACAGGGAAGGACTTGCTTGTAGTTGTAAGAAGTACAGGACCACAGAGGAAAGGGCCACGAGTCCCAGTGGGAGAGCTGATGTAAACATCAGGTGGGGGGAAAGGGCTTGGAGTTGGGGTCTGGCTGATGGGGGAGGGGCGGGGAGTTGTCATCCTGACGCCTCACAGGGAGGGTGCGAGCCCACAGGAGCTGCTATAGTTGGCAGATCTGGGTGTGAGTTTGTGTCTTTGTGGCTGCTGAGCGGGGACTTCTGCTGCCAGGCACGCTGGTCTGTCACAGTGTGTCCTGCGGGAAGCTGCCAGTGTGAGTCTTGGTCTGGGGGGTTTGCAAGACCGGATTTGCTGGGCCACCGTGGCTGGTGCGGGTGAGTGGATGGTGGAGCACTGGCCTGTTGCTGTCACGGCAGGCGTAACGGGCCTATCCCTGTGCGCTCGCCCCGGGGCTCTGGGGAGAGACCTCGTGCTGGAAACCAAAGCCTGTGTACTCCCCTTTTTCCCCAGGAGTTGTGTCCACGGTGGTCCCGGACTCTGCCCACAAGCTGTTCATCGGGGGCTTACCCAATTACCTGAACGATGACCAGGTAGACCCCTTGCCTCCTCCTGGCCCCCCCCCCAGTCTTTGCCCAAACCAGCCCTCATGGAGTTGCGGCCCTGCCGCAGGTGAAAGAGCTGCTGACATCGTTCGGGCCTCTCAAGGCCTTCAACCTGGTTAAGGACAGCGCGACGGGGCTCTCCAAGGGCTACGCCTTCTGTGAGTACGTGGACATCAACGTTACAGATCAGGTGAGCCCCGGGTCCCCGGCCCTGCTGCCTCCACCCTTGCCTCACCCTGCTCTGCGTCCGCACTGAGGGCTTTCCTCCTCGGGGTGGGAGGGAGGTGGCCAGCCTGCAGCAGGGGGACTCGGCCCCTTTCCCTCGGTTCCAGCTCTTTCCAGGCTCTCCCCACCAATGCCCAGCTCGGGGCTATTGGGGCTTGGAGGGGGGTGTTAGGCGCCTGGCCCCTGACCCGCACCTCTTCACTGCACCCCCTCGCCCCATCCTCCCTACACAGGCCATCGCGGGGCTGAATGGGATGCAGCTGGGGGATAAGAAACTGCTCGTCCAGAGGGCAAGTGTGGGAGCCAAGAATGCCACGCTGGTGAGCCCCCCGGCACGTCATCTTCCATTGGCTAGAGGGACACCTGGGGGTGGGGAGGGACTGGGAGGGGCTGGGAGCAGGTCCCTGTAAGTTGTGGCTCTGGCTTTCTTGGGCCACACTGACAGTGGACACCTGGGCCGTCAGGGGCAGGGTGTGGTTTTCTCTGGGTAGGCCTCTGGGGGTGCTGTGTGGCCCTGGCCATGACGGCCCTCCCCCCTGCCTGTTTCCCCACAGAGCACTATCAACCAGACCCCTGTGACCCTGCAAGTGCCGGGCCTCATGAGCTCCCAGGTGCAGATGGGCGGCCACCCAACGGAGGTGCTGTGTCTCATGAACATGGTGCTTCCCGAGGAGCTGCTGGACGACGAGGAGTATGAGGAGATTGTGGAGGACGTGCGGGACGAGTGCAGCAAGTATGGGCTCGTCAAGTCCATTGAGATCCCCCGGCCTGTGGATGGCGTTGAAGTGCCCGGCTGCGGAAAGGTGTGCATGGGTGCCTGTGCCCCACCCCCTGCCCCCTGTCCACGAGTGTACGAGACTGCTGCACCCCAGATGGGTGTGGAGCCCCCCAGAGCGTGGCCCTGGAACTGCTGGGCTTGGTTGTGTCCCCTTACGCAGGTGGTTTGGTTTTGTTCGTGCAGTGGGGAGAAAAGTGCTAAAAATAGTCATGATAGCAGCAGACCCACTTATATCTTCTGCTGGCCAGGTGCTCACTAAGCTTACCTGTGCGGCCCCTGTGGACCCTTAACGGCATTCAGGCCACAGGGTCAGAGTTCCAATTGTTGCAGTCCGGTTTCCCAGGCCACTGAAGCCTGTCACTTCTGGCACTGTGCCAGGTGCAAGCACTTTGAACCCTCCTGGGGCACAGGGTAGGGGTGGGGACTTAGGTCATCTAACCACTCAGCTAGTGATTCAGGCCTTTAAGCAGGAAAGTCCTGGGGCCTGTCTTGTCAGAGACAACATGTGTGCTACCTCAGGTAGCAGCTGGGAAGGGAGAAGAATTGCTCCGATGTTCTTCTTAAGACAGGAAGGTCAAGGTCAGGAGGTGGCGTTAGTAGGCCCAAGTGACACCAGATCATCCCAGCAGGCAGGTAGGGTCCTGAGCAAGGAGTCCAGTGAGCGTAGATGCCTTGGGGTAGGAGCCCGGTGTATGTGGGGACAGCGGCAAGGCACGTGCAGTGTAAGCAGAGAGTGGTGGGAGGGGAGGTCTGAGGTTGGGAGCTGGGGCCCAGTACGGCAGGTCTTGTCAGCCTCTGTGGATCCTAGAAAAATGTTGGGTGTTCCCTGGAGTGAGAAGGAAGCCTTTTGGAGGTGTGGAGTGTGGTCGTTGCCTGGCATGGAGAGAGGTCCCGTAACCAGGTAAATGCGGTCAGGGATGCTAGCCCAGCTGCTTATGCTCCAGACCCCAGCGCTGGCTTCTGCAGGCAGGAACGCAGAGGGGGCAGAGGCGCTGGAGGTGTGCTCTCTTGAGCTTCGCGAGCTGACAGCTTGTGGTCAGCCAGTTGGAAGATGGTGACCCTGAGAGAAAGTCGCAGCCGGAGGATGGAGCGAAGTCTGGATTTGAGAGGCCTGGTACCTGTAAACACCCCAGTCCTGGTGGTTGACTGGGGTGTGCTGGAGCCGGGGGAGTAGGAGTCGAGTAAGCTGCTCTGACTCCTGGCTTCGGTGACTGGGTGGAAATGGCAGGTGGGAAGCAGGGGAGACGAGCAGGTTTGGGGGTGGAGGTCAGTGTTGGGGAACAGTGTTGGTGGGCAGTCTGAGGTCCTAAGACCTCGGCAGAGATGTGCGGAGCAGTGAGCTGGACGGAGCTGTGTTCCGGGCATGAGGTCTGATAGAAACTTAGGTGTCCTCAACACGCTGATCCCTGTTTTGGTGTCCGCTGGATGAGCTTGCCCAGGGAGCAGTGGAGTGAGTGTCAGGGGCCAAGGGACAGGATTGGGAGCAGTGTTGGGGGGATGATGGGCAGCATCCCCCCCTTCTGCCCAGTCCTCACTGGTACGGTGTGGTGGAAGCCCTCATTCCTGGCATGTCGGTTACACTCTGTGCTGTCATGGGCGTTGGGATGGAGCCTGGCCCTGAGGGACTGAGTCAGTATTTGCGGGAAGGATGAACGGGAAGACCTGCCTGGTGTCTGGGATCATCTTTTGTTTTAGACTTTGTCATTCTTTTCAGATATACATGAAAGTACAAGTGACATAGTGACCTAGTACTGTGGGTCACTTCCGTTCTGTTACAGTGTATGTATATCCTAGTGCCTCATCACCCAGCTTCAACTTACCTGTAGCTTGTCATTCTTTATTTCTGTATTTAGCTTCCCAACTTTTTTTCCTAAAATAGTTTAAAGCAGATTTCCTGTATTTTACCTGTAGTAGTCAAGTCTATTTCTCTAATATCTGAGCTACAGATACTTGGTGCCTGGTAAGTCTTGCTTCGAGGCCTGTGCCATGTATGTTTGGATGTGTAGCCCCATTCCTGCCCCCCCCCCCCCAGATGGGGGCTCCTCCTGCATGGCAGCACTAATACCCCCTCCTGTGGACAGCCAAAAACATCTCCAGACATTGCAAAATACTGCTTGGGGACACATTTGTGCTGGTTGAGAACTACTGCTCTAAACTTTGAACAGTTAACTTCTAAATAATCCTAATGAAACTACAGTATCATTATTACAGTAACAAAATTATTCTTAGGATTTACTTAAATTTGTGTTCAGATTTCCCTGTCTCACGTGTCTTTATAAAAACTTGGTTTAAGCATCCAAACAAGGGTCCATGCAATTTTATTCAGAATGTTCTTAAAACTTAACAGTTGCACATAATGCTCAAGGCATTTTGTTGAAGCAACGGGGCATTTGTCTTAAGTCCCGTGTTGTGAATTAGGTTGGTATTATCTTCCCCCTCGCCCACTCCCTTGTAAACTGGTGGTTAAAACAAGAGGAGAAACTTCACAAGGTCATTTTTTTTTTAAAGATTTTATTTATTTGAGAGAGCATGAGAGGGGAGAAGTTCAGAGGGAGAAGCGGACTCCCCATGGAGCTGGGAGCCTGATGAGGGACTCGATCCTGGGACTCGAGGATCATGACCTGAGCCAAAGGGAGTGGCCCAACCAATGGAGCCACCCAGGAGCGCCACACACACACACACACACACACACACACACACACACACGCCTTTTTTTTTTTTTTTTTTAAACTTCTTTGTTTTCTGGTGAGAACATGGCCCTTGGGGAAAGCCCAGGGAGGTGTGTGGCACAGGGGAGACCCTGAACACAGGTGCCCCTCTTTCCTTGGGGAGCTTGCTGCTGTTCCATGTGGCTCTTGCTCCAGTCACTCTCCCATGCCTCCACATGGCTCTGCTCTGTACACTCTTGTTCTTTGATCCTGGGGTTCTGGGGGACATTCGGGTCAATTCTCCCAGACCTGCAGCAAGGCCCTCTCCCTCCCTCCCCTGCAGATTTCTGGGGAGATGGTGGCTGGTTGCTGTGGCTGAGCTGGTTTATCCTCTCGGGCTGAGACCACCTTGTCTTCACAACCTGTCTTTTACTCCCGCAGATCTTCGTGGAGTTCACCTCTGTGTTTGACTGCCAGAAAGCCATGCAGGGCCTGACGGGGCGCAAGTTCGCCAACAGAGTGGTTGTCACAAAATACTGTGACCCCGACTCTTACCACCGCCGGGACTTCTGGTAGAGGTGGAGGGGGAGGGTGGGGGCAGGGTTGGTTGGGGGCTTCTCCCCCTCCCGCCCCCCCTCTTTTCCCCCTCTGAAGATGGGCAGAGGAGTGACAGCCGAATGACAGCCGGCAGCAACTGGAATGGCAGCAACTGGGGGTGGGGTGGGGTGGGGGTAGGGGTGGGGAGGGCAATGGGGGAAGTGCGCGCACAGGCCCGTACAGACACATGCACCCACAGACAGAGGGAAGGGGTCGGGGTGGGGAGGGGGTGCACAGCAGGGCGGGGTAGGACCCCCACAGCCCCTCCCCAGAACAGCCTCTCTTCTTCTCCCTTCTCCCCTCTTCCTCCCTTTACCCACTGTAGAAACATAGTGTGTTTATATTTTATGGCCAAACTATTTTGAATTTTGTTGTCCGCCCGGTGCCCTGCCTTCTCCCTTTCCAGGACCACAGCTCCCGTCCTCCTGGCCTCTGTTCCCCGAGCCCTCCCTGGTTTCTTACGTAGTTGACTCTCCTCTTTAGTCTCCCTGACCTGCGCCCCAGCCCCGTGGCCCCGTTCCTCTTCTCTCTGTGGCAGTTTCATATTTGCTAAGACGAATTTGCTCATTAAACATTTTGTTGTATTTTACTTTACGGAGCTGCTCTGTGTCCGGTGTGTATAACCCCCGCCCCACTCCGGTTCCCCGGGGCCCCACCGCTCTGACCTCCGGCCCGGGCGTCCTTGGCGCGCCCCACGGGGCACACCCCGCCAGCGTGGCCGCCTGCTCGGCTCGGCTTCGCGGGGCGGGGGCGGGGGCGTGGCTGCGTGGAGGCCGCGGCGCCGTGCGGGGAGGGGGCTGCCGCCTGCTTCCTCCTGCCCCAGGAGAGAGGGGGAGTTCTCTCGGACGCCGCGGAGTGGCCGCGCGGGCTGGCGACGATGCGGTCCCTTCCCCGCCTGCCTCGGCCGCGCTTGCCGGCCCGCCTCGCTGAGGTCTGCAATTGTACTTGTCCGCGCCTGTCCCTCGGGACCTCACGACGGCGCCCGAGCGCAGTGCCCGCGCGCCGGAAGTGACGATGCAGGGCGAGCAGGGCTGCGGAAGCGGCGGCTGCGCAGGCTCGCTGCGGACGGGGCCGCGGGGTACGGTGCGGAGGGCGGGGCGCACCGCCACTTCCGCTTCCGGTCCGTCGCTGCCTTCGGTTGCTTCCCGTCCGCTCGGCGGCTCCCCTCCCCCCCCGCCCGGCTCTCTGCGCCCCTCTCGGGCGCCGGGGCGGCGGGGCCGTCGGCGTGCGGCCTTTCCGTGCGTCTGCGCGTGCACCCGAGTGCGCCTCCGCGTCCGCCGCCCGCAGCCAGGCGCGCGCCCCGCGACACCGAGGCCGAGCGGGGGCAGGGGGCTGCCCGCCATGACCCCCCGGAGCCCGGCGTGAGGGGCCGAGGTGAGCGCGGGCCGGGGGCGCGGCGGGCCAGGTCGCTCGGGCGTCCGTCGCGTGTGACCCCACCCCCGGCTCAGCCCCGCGGCCTTTGTGTGTGTGAGGCCGGCCGGCCGGCCGGCATCGGGCGCCCGCTGGCCTGCGCCCGGGCCTCGGTGCTGCGGGGGCCCATGCGCCTGCCTGTGCCCGGTGTTGGCGCGCGGTGGTCGGGGTGGCGGCTGTGCGCCTCTTGCTCTCTGCCTCTCTCCCCCCGGGCTTCCGCGTCTGCAGTTGCCCGGGACTCCGGGCATCCTCTTAACCCCGTTTCTCATTCATTGCCGTCCCCGCGCACGTCCCCGCGAGCCCGGGGTCCTTTGCGCGAGCGCGCGGCTCGGTCTGGGACGTGCCCCCTCGCGCAGGTTTTCGGGTCTCCGGTGCGGTGGTCCGGAGCCCGGCTCTGCAGTCAGGCCCACTGCGTGCCGGCCGGTAGTGTTCCTCGGGTAGCTTCTCGCGGCAGGGCCGTGCGTGTTCACGGAGGTGGTATGAACGCCTGGCGCCGGCTGGCGCTGCATCAGCTGCTGGCCGCTCCGGATTCCGTTATTGCCCCCAGATTTCCCCTTCCACGCTGTGTGCCGTCAGGCCTCTGAACACCCCTCGCGGAGTTTTGCCCTGTCGTTGTCCTCTGTTTAACCAGATCCTTGTGTTTGAGGCCGTTTATTTTGAAAAGCTTGGTCTCATTTTAAGCGATACTGGGAGTTTCAGCGTTGGTGCCCCATCGACTGTTCTGTAGGGCACTTTGGTACAATTTCACAGCGTTGGAGCGGGGCGTCTTCTGGGACCACCCTTTGGGAAATGCTCTTCGGGTCTGATAATAATGGGCGGCAGCCTCAAGGAGCTCCTCCTCTCTGTGGCGCAGGGCCCCACGCACCCTATGTACCCATCTTATTTGATCCCCGAACCTGCCGGGTGGGAACTCTTCGTGTCAGAGTCTCGCAAACTCAGTCTCAAGGAGGTTGCCCTGTTGGTAGCTCTTGGCCAGGATTTGGGCCCCAGTTTCACGTATTCTGTTTTGTCTTGGCTTTTCCTGTGTAAGTCTGTAGCGTCAGGTTGTTGTCTCTTCGTTCAGGGTCTCAGTCTTTCCTCGTTGTCGCCTGCCTCAGTGCCTACCCTGTTTCTGTCTCTGTCTCCTGTGACTTCTGCTCACCGTGTCTCTGGGTAGCACCTCTGCCCGGGTTTCTCTGCGCCTCTTTCTCCCCTCACTTGTCTCGTTCCTGTTCCTCTGTGTCCTCTGTGTGGGTCCCACCAGCTCTTCCTCTCAGTGTGTCTGGCTGGCCTGCTCGGCCCCCTGACCGGGTCTTTCCAGCTGTTCACGTGTGTCTCCAAGTGCCCCGCTTTCCAGCCTGAGTTCAGAGCTGGGGCCCGCTGCCTGTCCCAGGACTTAGGTACGTTGTGGAGAGCTCGTTGGTGTGGCTGTGGACTGTGGCGGTCCGAGTTTCCTCTGGAGCCAGGGCAGGGGAGTGGCTCTTGCTGTGCCTCAGTTTCCTCGCCTGTGAGGTGCTGTGAATCATGGAGTTGGGAGCATTTAATGAGTCACTGTGTGTGAACCACGGGGAAGAGTGCCTGGCACAAGGTTAGGGCTGCTTGCTGTGATCGTCCCCGTCTGCCTGGTTCCCGTCCTCTTGTTTCTTCCCATCACCTTACTCTCAGCACAGGTTGGTTTAAAGTGTAGGTTCGGGCGTCCGAGCCTGAGGTGCAGTCTGTGCTGCTGTGCGTGGTGTGCGACCTTGGTGGAAGTGCTTAGTCTCCACGAGCGCCCGTCTTCTCATCAGTTAGAATGCTCTTGGAGGCGTTGGGTGGGATAATGGGCATCTCTTGGTCAGCGAGCCCCTGGCACACGGCTGGGACCCAGGCAGCCGCTCTGCTCGTCCTTATCTCTTCTTCCCTGAGCCTCCAGCTCCCCCACCCTTGGGACACCTTGTCCCTCTGGCATTGCCTGCCTCTTGCCTTTCTGTTCCCTTTATGGTCTCCGTGTGTATCCTTGTTTCTGTCTCAGATTCTGCCCTCTCCACTCCTGCTCCAGAGGTCTCTCCTGTTCTCTCTCCTTCTCTTCCTTCCGGTGGTTTATTGAATGGCTCTTCTGGGGGCAGCTGCTCTGATGGGAAAATTCATGTCCATACAGATGTGTTTTCTGTCCCCATGGGGCTCGTGGGCCGGCCTTAGCCACAAGGGCAGACAGACGAGTATAAAATCACGAGGGTGCCTCACTCTACCCATGGGGCCCCCGGGAAACAGTGACCACGGTGTTTGGGTGTGTAAAATCTGGGAAGCTTCAACAGAGTTCTCAGGGTGAGTGGGCGTGATCTGGGTGGTGAGGGAAAGGAAGAGCAAGGTGACCATCTCATGACCACCCACATTCATAGCGCACTTCCCACGCACCGAGTTCTCTCAGCTCCCGGGGTTACGGAACGAACTCCACTTCTTCGAGGAGAAAACTGAGGTGCAGGCGTCCCTGGCCCCCCGAGCAAGGCAGCCGGCTGGGACACGCTGCACTGCGTTGCCCCCAGCCTGTGGTTCTCCCAATGCACACTCTGCCTCCCTGCCTCACTGAGCCGGGCCCCCAAGCAGGAAGGAGTGGGCATGTTTGAGGAACTGAAAGATGGACCGGGTGACTAAGATGGGGGTTAACAAGGGCCAGAGCCTTCTAGGCCCCAGGGGCAGTGAGGAGCCCCACAAGAGTGTGGGTGCAGGCTGTGCAGCCCCAGGTCCCGCTTGTGTCTCCAAAGGGCCTTTCCTTCTCAGATGTGGTGACCCATCAGCTCCTGCCGCTGTCTTCTTTCTCGAGTCCTCCATCTCGCCAGCCATACCCCAGGGGGCTCGCCGCCCTCACCACTGCCTGCCACCATGTCGACCTCGTCACTGCGGCGCCAGATGAAGAACATAGTCCACAACTACTCAGAGGCCGAGATCAAGGTCCGAGAAGCCACAAGCAACGACCCCTGGGGTCCATCCAGCTCCCTGATGTCTGAGATCGCTGACCTCACCTACAATGTCGTTGCCTTCTCCGAGATCATGAGCATGATTTGGAAGCGGCTCAATGACCACGGCAAGAACTGGAGGCATGTCTACAAGGTCAGTGCCTGGGCCTGCGGCGGTCCCTCCCGGGCACGCGACTGCGTGGGCGGGCGCTGGGCTCAGGTGGGGGCACCACCCGGCCCACCTCCCCGTGCTGTGGAGGAGCTGGCGTTCTCGGTCTTTACGTGCAAGCTCTCTCCCTTCATCCCTGCTTTCTTTTAACTGAGGTAACAAGCATGTGGGTTGGAGAATGGTGAGTCTTAGGACTCCACTTCTCTTTGAAACCATGGTACGTTTGTGAGATCTGTCCATGGAGAAGGTCGAGCGGGTGCCCCGTGTTGTCCCCCTGTGTGTCCGGAGCCCAGTTCCCTCTCCGAGGCAGCTGGTATCCCCAGGCGTGTGTGTGGATGTCCTCGGGTCCCGGGGAACTCGGGGGCCGTGGAGCTCTTCTGTGTCCGCAGTGGTGACGTGGCCGCAGGCAGTTACGAGAACGCGGAGCTGCCCGCGAGAACTGTGAATTTTATCACGGGTGAACTGCGGCGCGATTTTGAAAAGGAAGAGGAGGCTGTGTCTTAGAGATCATTCCCCGTCAAAGTGTAGATCTGTCAGCTTTTTTTTTCTTTTCTTTGTTTCTTTTGTCCTTTGTCCCACCCTTCCTTCCTTTCCTTTCTTAACAACTGCCTGCTACCTGGGGCTGCGTTTGGAGCGGTCTGTGATGTTTTGCTTTTGTTAACAAGACTGCCGCGAGCAGCCTCGCGTGTTTGCCTTTGTTTAGAACTGGGACTTCTGGGTCGAGGGGCACACGCACGTGTCATTTTGATAAACGTGGACAGAGTGCTCTCCACGGGAACCCTTTTGCTGGTCCCTCGTGTTGTGTGCACGCGTCCTCATCCGGTCAGCAGACAAGACTGCAGGCTGTGGTCGGAGGGAATGGGACTTTGGGCAACGCTCAGTGAGCAGTGTTTCCGTTTTCTCGCCTGGGGCCCAGCGTCCTCCCCTTGGGTCAAGAAGTCGCAGTGGGCACAGGCTGGGGTCGGTGGCCAGGTCCCACTCCTGGCTGTGTGGCTCCGAGCGGCCTGTGGACTTCCCGCCGTGTGAGGGTCCGGCTGCTGGCAAGGCGCTGGAGGGAGGGTCAGCAGTGGCGGCCAGTCCTGCTGCTGCTGTTGCTTCAGTGAGGGTCAAGCTGAGGGTCTGCTCGGTGTGCGGCCGTGGACGAGGCAGAGGAAGCCGCTGGCTCCATGGACTCTAGCTGGGGCCTGGGCTGGGCTGGCTCTCGGTGGCTCCCACATTTCTGAGACCTGGAAATGTTCTCGCTTCTTTTCACGCCCACCCCGACAGCCCCGGTAGCCCCGGTTTGGGTCCTTATTCCCGTGGATTCCCTGCTGGGTGTGTTCTGTGGCTGTTTGTTGGGAAGGACTGGGTGGCGGTGGTCTAGGGAGAGGGTGAGGGGTCAGGGTGAGCCTTCGTGTGGTGGCGAAGGGAGGGACGGGACTGGGAGGGCCTCCTGAAACTTTGAGAGATGCTTGGTGGGGTTCGTGGACCGTGCTGGGGGAGGGGAGTCCCCATGGGCCCGGACCGCAGCCGGAGACACACTGCTGTGGGCACAGAACCCCTGTGAAATGTCCCCACTTTTTTTGTCCCCACTTTGTAGGTGGGGACACGGAGGCATGAGGAGGCTCGGAGCCACCCAGGGGCCGGGGGTGGGAGAGGAGCCCCAGAGCCCGCTCTTCTACTTGGCCATGTCTCCTCCCTGCTCTGAGCAATCAGGATCTCAAGGTCTTTTTCTTAAACCAGAGGTGAACACGCGACGGCCCCAGGGCTGAATCCGGCCTGCCGCCCGTGTTGTAAGTGAAGCTCTGCAGGAGGGCCAGGCCTGTTCCTGCGCGGCTGCCCCCTCTGCCGCCCGGGCCGCGTGGCCCGGAAAGCTGGGTTATTGATCACGTGGGCCCTTCAGAAGAAGTTCCCTGGCCCCTGTTTTAGACTAGCTTTCGTGTGCTGGCGTCCGCCATCCGGGAGCAAGTGGTTTTGGAAATTAACAGGGACTGTCGGGTTGTCCCGTTGCTTGCTTTTGAGAAAATGTGCACGTTTGCCAGTGTGGCCCCCACTTTAAGTGTGCGACCTGGTTGGCTCTCACGCACGCACACCCCCGTGGAGCCAGCACCCACATGAGATGGAGGGTGCCCCCCCGCTCCCCCCCCGGGCCTGCTCAGACACCTCTTCCCCAGAAGCATCCTGCGGTGTTTTAGGTCCACCAGGCTTGTTCTAGAACTTTCCATGGGCTCCCACTCCTGGTCCTTTGTGTCTGCTGCGTCTGGGGGTCTCTTGAGGTACCTTGCTGCGTTTGGGCTGCTCCCGCCCCGCGAGCACAGTGTGTGTCCTGCGTGAGCGTTTGGCCCTCGGTGGGTGTTTGGGCTGTTTCCGGGTTCGCGGTCTGTTTAACTGCGCTGCCAGTCTCCAGGGCCCCGGAAACGAGATCTCAGAGTTCGCTGGGTGCGAGTCCCGTTCCAGACTGAGGTGGGCTGTGTGGATCTGTTGCTCTCACGTAGCTTAACTGGCCTGCGGGGAGGCTGGTGTGGGGTGTGGGTGCTGCCGCTGTGATCCGAGCACAGTTGGCCCAGGACTCGGGGAGCCTGCCTGCCCCTGACGCCCACGGGGCGCCGCTTTCCCTCCTGCCGTGATGCATGAGTGTCTCCCGGCTGGTTAAAGACTAAGGTCTGATTGCTGTTCTCACACCTTTGGGAAGCTGGCCAGATCCAGGTCGGGTGCCGGTGGACGGTGGGGCGTCACTAAGGACCCACAGCACGGTCCGCACCTCGTCCCCCACTGCCCACCCAGCTCCGCGCCCGTGGCCAGGGCCTCCCGGTGTTGTTTCGCTGTGCTCTGGGGGGTGTCCGGGGCCCCATGTGGCCCCAGGGGCCCCCTGCACACTCTGAGGTGTTCTGTTGTCCGAGGATTGGCGGTTTTCTCTGCCGTTTAATTTTCACTTGTTGGAACGAGAATTTGTCCTCCCGACCTATAACGCAGCCGCTGTTGCCAGGTGTCCTGCTGCTCCCAGCACGCGTGTGTCCCTGCAGAGAGCCGAGGCCTGACCAGACCCAGCAGTTCGGTGCCTCCCTCCGGACTGCTGATTCGGGGGGAGGGAGTTGCCCCCTTGTTGTCCTCCGACTTGTAAAGTCTCACGCTGGAAGTGGCGACACTTTCCGGACTTCCGGGACAGTAGAGAAGGCAGCGCGTGCCTGTGTCCTGGGCTGCTCTGGAGTGTGATGGAATGAGCGGGTCTTTGTGGCCACACTCTGTAGGGTCCTCCTTCTAGAGAACGAGAGTGGCCCTGAACGCAGAGGGAAGTGTGGGTGGGGCTGTGCTTCCCTGTTTCCATGTGTCTGTCGAGACATGTGTGGACGCCGTGTGGCACGGGTCACCCTCCTAGAGCGTGCGTGCGGTCCCGGGACAGCAGGTGCGTTCCCAGGTGTTGCTCCCGTCCCCGCCGCCTGGGTCACAGAGTGTTCATTCTGGACACAAAGCCTGTGTCCGTTAAACCCCCAGCTCCTGGCGGCCGCAAGCCTCCTCATGGAGGACACTTTGTGCGAGCGCAGCCACGTGTCCCGCGTCTTCGGGGTCTGCCCCGCAGGTGGCAGCTCGTGCAGCGCTCTGTTCTTTCTCGCGGCCGGGTAGCGTCCGCCGTGCTCGTGGGCCACGCTTGTCGGCCTGCCGGCCAGTGACCCCCAGGCTGGTGCTGGGACGGGGTTCCCGGCCGCCATGTGAGTGACCCGTGTGCCCCCGCCCCGAAGGCCATGACCCTGATGGAGTACCTCATCAAGACGGGCTCGGAGCGCGTGTCGCAGCAGTGCAAGGAGAACATGTACGCCGTGCAGACGCTGAAGGACTTCCAGTACGTGGACCGCGACGGCAAGGACCAGGGCGTGAACGTGCGCGAGAAGGCCAAGCAGCTGGTGGCCTTGCTGCGGGACGAGGACCGGCTGCGGGAGGAGCGCGCCCACGCGCTCAAGACCAAGGAGAAGCTGGCGCAGACCGCCACCGGTGAGGCCTGCGCCCCCCACCCCCGTCCCTCCCTGTAGGCCCCGCCCCTCTTCTTGAAGCCCTGCAGCCCCGCCGCCCCGCCCTCCCGCTTCCCTCCTTCTGGCCAGGTGGGCCGGAGTTCCAGGTGCAGGCTCTCCCCTTCCACGACGGTCCTTGCCTGTCCCGTCCCCCTCGTTGTGGGACCCAAGAGCTGAGAACTGTCCTGTTCACCCTCAGTTGTTAACCCAGAGCCACCTAAGGGCCCGGGTGCCTCTGCCCGCAGGCTGGGCCCTGGAGCTGCAGATGGGTTTGCCCGCGGTCCTGCCTGAGGGTCCTCAGTGCCTGAGACAAAGAGAACGGGACTTGGAGGGGCTGCCCAGGGTCGGAGGTTGGGGACGGCTCTCTGAAGGGGGAACCGTTCACGCCAGAACCGGGGCGGCCAGCTGGGAGGGGCAGGCAGGCGCTTCCCCCCAGCTTAGCTGGTCCTCTGCCTGTTAGTTCCCTACGCCCTGCTCGTCCCTCCTTCCAGATGGTCACCCCTTCCCAACTCTGTTCCACCTTCCTTCACTCCACGTCACCCCCCGTGTCGGCTGCGCCCAGCACGAGGTGGGGGGCTCTGGATGCAGTGCTCTTCTTCCTCTGACGCCCAGCTGGTCCTGCCACAAAGATCTCCAGCAGCCCTGGAAATGCAGGCCCTGGACTCGCGGGAGCTCTGTGGGACCCCCCGGGCTCTGTGCAGGCCCCAGGCCCGCCGTGTGGGGAGCAGGGGCGTGGGCTCTGAGGCTCCCGGACCTCCTCCGTCCCTCCTGGCGGGCTTCCGGGGACGCTGGACAAACCCGGCTCACGGTCCGCCCCCCACCCCCAGTGGAAGCCCGCCGTCTGGGCTGCCGGGGTCCCCTTCTCTGTCTCCGCCGGGGTCTCAGCTGATTCTCCCTTGGCAGCCTCCTCAGCAGCGGTGGGCTCCGGGCCCCCCGCCGAGGCGGAGCAGGCGTGGCCGCAGAGCAGCGGGGAGGAGGAGCTGCAGCTGCAGCTGGCCTTGGCCATGAGCAAGGAGGAGGCTGACCAGGTAGCGGGCCGGGCGGGTGTGGGGCGCGCGGGGCTTTGACTTTGGTTCTGCCATCCGTCTCCATCCTTCACTGCTCAGCTCCCGAGGGCCATGCTCTGTGTCGCCCCTGCGCCCCCTCTCTGATCTGTCCGGCTGGTCCCCCTTGCCCTCTCTGCCCACCGTCCGTCCTCGTCCTGGGAATCCTTTCTTTTCTGCGTGGGTGCTCTATCCTTGACCGTGTCTGTGGCTCTGTCCATCCCTGGCTCTCCTCCGTTGCTCTGTGTGTGTCTGTCTGTCCTCTTCTCCCTCCCCTCCCCTCCCCTGTCTGGCCTCCCACCCGGCCCCTCACACGCTCTCTCCCCAGCCCCCGCCCTGCGGCCCCGAAGACGACGTCCAGCTCCAGCTGGCCCTTAGTTTGAGCCGAGAGGAGCACGACAAGGTCAGAGCAGCCTCCCTACCCTCTGCAGGGCTCCCCTCAGACCCTCCCCGGGTCCCCGCTTCCTTGCCCCTCCTCGCCCCCCACCAGCCCCATCCCCGGTTTACGCACTCTACCGCACATTTCCAGCAGCGGGACCTGTGTCACATGGCTTCTCAGATGGGTGCAGCCCCAGCATGGGAGGCAGATGCCTTGTAGCTGTTCGGGGTGGCGAGGGAGCCCTTCCCTCACCCTCCAGCACAGCCCAGGGCTTGGTCACCTCCACCCAGTGCAGCCGACACCCCAGAGTCAGGCATCCGGCATGAGGGCCCGTCCTCCCCGGGGCCCCCATGCTTCCTAAGCCGTCGGAGCCAGGCCGGGCCAGGCCCGTCTCCCACACACCACCCCTGTGTCCCCATCCCGTGGACTGCACGTTCTTCCCCGTCCCCCCTTCCCACACATTGTCCACATCCCATTTTAATTTTGTCACTTTTGTTTGGGTGGGACCGTGCGGTTGTTGTTGGGCGGGGGCAGCCCGGTCGCTCCCATTCTCACCCTCCCTCGCTGCCCGCTTCCGTGACCCCAACAGGAAGAGCGGATCCGCCGTGGGGATGATCTGAGGCTGCAGATGGCCATAGAGGAGAGCAGGAGGGAGACCGGCGGCCAGGAGGAGGTGAGCACGGGCAGGCCACCCTGCCTGCATGCGCTCTGGGGCCGTGGGCAGGGCGCTCCGTCAGTGCTTGGAGCACTAAGTGCGTGAGGCGTGACCTCTGTCCGTCCCTGCTGTCGGAGGCGCTGCTGGCGCTGTTTGGTCTTGTTGCTGAGCAGCCTGGTTGGGCGAGAAGGGGATGGCATCGAGCTCGTGTGCATGCACGTGGTCTGGGGTACCTTCACGGCGTCCGCGCGCACCCCGATTCCGAGGCTCGGTGCACGAGCGAGACCAGTCTGGTCCCCAACTTCCTGGGCCTCTGTCCCCCCACGGGAGACAGACGACGTCTGCTGGTGTTTCCGTCTGCGCAGCTTCAACCCTTCTCTTAGCTCTGAGGGCGGACGGGTGTCCTCCGCACATCAGGGCCAAGGTCAGTCACCGGCTAGGGCATCCGAGCTGGCCTGTTCTGTGGCCTCACACCAGATGCTGTGGGGGTCCTGAGCGTCTTCGAGGTGCAGTCGGCCTCCACGGTGGGGTGGGTCACGGGGCTAGCTCCAACGGGAGGAACACAGACACCCTCCCGGCCTCGGCCAGAGGGTCTCCCTGGGGCTCACAGCTCAGGAGGGTCGGTCCCAACACTCTGCTCCTTGTGTGCTGTGGGGACGGGCGGCGCAGCCGCTCTGTGTTAGAGACATCGGCACTCTGGTTGGTTGGGCTCACCCCCAGGACACGGGGACACGTATGCTGTTCCTGTGAAGCACGGGAAGCCCGGTGTGTGCGGAGACGTGGGATGCATGCTGGGCCTCAGCCAGTGGCCCAAGACAGGGTGGGCGACCCCGGGCACACCTCCTAGAGTGCGTGGGAGTCACGCGGGCCAGGCCGGTAGGGGTGGTTTTGGGTTTGGCCTCTGTCCTCAATCCCAGTGGGAAATGGGGAGTGGATGGAGGGATGAGGAGCAGGTGAGACTCTCGGCGTTTGGGGCTGGGCTGGTGGGGGAGGCGGACAGAGTGGGGGTGGAGTGGGAATGGGGTGTGGGGAGGCCGCCTCCTGTCTCACGGCCCCTGGCTGTCTCTCTCTGGTGGTGGGTCTTCGCCCCAAGGTGCCCGGCTCCCTCTCTCGTTCTGGGGCCATTTCTCTTCCAGGTTTTCTCCCCAGTGCCTTGGCCTGGCGTGCTCGCGCCTCACGCGCAGTTTCCCCTTTGTGTCTTGCAGTCATCCCTCATGGATCTTGCCGATGTCTTCACGGCCCCGGCTCCACCGCCAGCCTCGGACCCCTGGGGGGGCCCAGCGCCCATGAGCGCCCCCACCTCGGACCCTTGGGGCGGGGGCCCTGTCCCTCCAGCTGCTGATCCTTGGGGGGGTCCGGCCCCTACAGCAGCCTCTGGGGATCCTTGGAGGCCTGCTGCTCCTGCAGGGCCCCCGGTTGACCCTTGGGGTGGGACCCAGGCCCCTGCAGCTGGAGAGGGGCCCGCGCCTGACCCGTGGGGGAGCTCTGACGGTGAGTGCTGGTGCCTGCTGCTGCAGCCTCGACATCCAGTGTGCAGTCCCGGGCACACCCTGGGGACAGGGGCAGATACGGTCAAGGGGGTGGCAGGCTGCTGCAGGGCTCAGATAAGACAGCCCAGAGGAGGGTGGGTGAGGGAGCCTTGAGGGACGAAGGGCGGGGCACTATGGGGTGTTGGGCTGCGGAGAGGCTGCTTGGGCAGAGTCAGGATGGTGCGACTGGTGAGGCTGGGTCCAGGCAGGCTGGGTGGGGGTTTGGGGGTGGGGGTTGGGCTCGCCTAGGTGAGGCACACACCCAAGGCCCCTTCCCCAGCTGGGGAGCTTCTTGGGGGCTTTCCAGAGGCCTTACAGCTGAGGAGGGCTTTGCCAGGAAGGGACACGTGGGCAAAGGCCCAGCAGTGTACGTGTGCCCGTGCTAGACTGTGGGGGTCGGGGGGAATGGCTGGCTGGGGCTGGGCTGGGAGCCCCCTGATGTCCAGCTGTGTCCCAGGATGGGGGCAGGGCAGGACTTCTGGGAGGGGTGGGCTGAAAAGGAAGGCTGGGGATGGCGGGCACAGATCCGTAGGTGACGAATGCTCCAGCCACCAGCCTCTCACAGGCCTCCTTCCTCACCCAGGTGGGGCTCCAGTTGGAGGACCCCCTGCCTCAGATCCCTGGGCTCCAGCCCCAGCCTTCTCAGACCCCTGGGGAGGGTCACCTGCCAAGCCCAGCACCAATGGCACCACAGGTACGGGTGGGCTCTGGGGTTCAGCTGAGGGTATCAGAGTGTGTATGTGTGTGGGTGGGTGCAGGGGAGCGTGAGGTGTCTGGTCTCCTGGGTGCTGGGGGTGCAGAGGGAGTGGGAGGCTGGTTCCCTCAGTGAGCTGAGCTGACGTCCTGGGCCCCTACAGCAGTGGGGTTTGACACGGAGCCTGATGAGTTCTCTGATTTTGACCGACTGCGCACGGCCCTGCCGGCCTCTGGGAGCAGCACGGGTGAGCCCCCCCTCGCCCCCACCGAGCCCTGCTGCACCCCCCCACCCACACCCCTGCCCTCGCAGTGCCCCGCCCCAGGTCACGCCCCCGCTGTACCTGCGCGCGCCCGCCCCCATCAGGCCCCACTCGCCAGGCCACGTCCCCGCCAAGTCCTGCCCTGCCCACCCTGTGTGGTCTCCCTCCCCCACTGCAGGGGGCCTTCCAGGTCAGGTGGGTGCGCTTCTGAGTGCAGGGTTAAGCGGTGCGGACTGCAGCCCTCACGGGATCCAGCGCCCAGGCTGTGTTTTCAGAGCTGGATGATTTATGCTGGGAAAGAAGCTTTAACTTTGTTTCCAGCGGTTTTATACTTGAGGAAAGTTGCAAGAATAGTGCAGAGAGTTCCGTTTCTGGAGCCTCCCCACGCGCTGACCTGATTTCTCTGTCCCCTGGAACATTTCTCTGGGTGTCTCTGAGGGCCCGGCCGGTTGCACCCTGTGTCACCAGCGGTGTGGTGACCGCAGGGGGCCTCCGGCGATTGTCGCCTTCCTTGGCTGCCCTTTGGGGCCTCAGGGCTCAGCGCATCTTTCCCACCAGGCCCTCCCATCCACGGGGTACCTGGCCTGTGGGCGTCTTGGCTTTTGCGTATCCTCCTCCTGGCAGAGTCCAGGCTGGCTCTGTCCTCGCTAGAAGACCCCTCCCTGCGAGGTGTCAGGAGGACACGGGAGCCTCTCACCAGGAGGGGCCTGCTGTCTCCTCCCACAGGAGTGTGGTCCCTTTGTTTCTTTTCTGTGTTGGTCTTTGAGTGACGTGGGCCCGCAGGAGGACGTGGGACTGATGGGGCACCAACGATCCCCTCCCGGCCCCCAGGCCCACCTTGGTCACTGTGCGGTCCGCGGCTGGCGTTCCTCTGGGCTTTTTCTTCTCTCTCGGCACCAGTCCGTGCATCTCCCGATGTTAGATGGGGTTCCTAAATCTCTCTTTAAGAAAACCAGATCTCGAGCTAACGGATGTCATCCACGCTGCTGGGCTCCTTGGTGCCTGCTGTTGTCTGTTCACCGTGAACTTGCTGCTTGGGACCGGGGGACTGGTGGGGTTCTTGTGGGGCCATGTGAGCACCCCTTGGGTACACTTGTCCCCTGGTGGTTCTCTCTGGCACTCTGCCCTGGGGGTCATCTGCTGTTGTTCCTTGGGCTAGTGTTCCTGGGCTCTGCCTCTCAGCACCAAGGCCTCCTTGTTTGAGGCCCTCACGCCCGTCTTCCCCTGACTCCCTCTCTGGCTCCTTCTAGGGGAGCTGGAACTGCTCGCCGGAGAGGTGCCCGCCCGTAGTCCTGGGGCATTCGACATGAGTGGGGTCGGGGGTTCTCTGGCTGAGGCTGTGGGCAGCCCCCCACCTGCAGCTGCTCCAACGCCGCCACCGCCCACACGGAAGACTCCGGAGTCCTTCCTGGGCCCTAATGCAGCCCTGGTCGACCTGGACTCGCTGGTGAGCCGGCCGGGCCCTGCGCCCCCAGGAGCCAAGGCCTCCAACCCCTTCCTGCCAAGTGGTAAGTGGGGGCCTCCCAGGCCGGTCCCGCGCGCACACCTCCTCCCCGGGCCGAGCCCTGACTCTGCTCTGCGTGTCTCCTCTCCTTTCTCTCCTCTAGGAGCCCCGACCTCCGGCCCCTCCATCACAAACCCCTTCCAGCCCGCACCCCCTGCGACACTCACCCTGAACCAGCTCCGGCTCAGCCCTGTGCCCCCAGTCCCTGGAGCACCACCAACATACATCTCTCCCCTTGGTGGGGGCCCTGGCCTGCCCCCCATGATGCCCCCAGGCCCCCCGGCCCCCAACACTAACCCCTTCCTCCTATAATCCAGGAGGGGGGGGAATTTGGCCTGGCCTGGCTTCCCCCATTTCTGCTCCCTGGGAGACCAGTGTTGTGAGTGCATGTGAAGCGGGGGACCCCCGCCCTAACCCCAGCACCCTCCCCCTCCTGGGGCCCACTCACACTACACCCTCTTCCATGTCCCCCCGCCCCACCTCCCCGGAGAGAAACTGGACATGGGAGATGGGGAGGGGTGCTGGCCAGAGGAGGACCCCTTTCCTGTGGCATTAGAGAGGGGAGGGACAGCCGGGGGTCCCCCTACCATCCCTCTCCCTCCCAACTGGCCCCTCAATCAGTGTTTGAGCCTTCTTGTCCCCATGCACACCCCTGGTGAATCCTTGGTGATAATTTTGGCGACTTCGGGAATAAATGGCAATTCTCACGGGTGTGGCTCCCCCAAGTTCCCATCCGTGATTCACAGGACCCTCAGCTGTGGGACCCAAGGCTCCAGTCTCCTCAGAGGTCTCCATTTCCTTGGCCTTTCTCTTCTGGGGGTGGGCTCTGTGGGGCCCCACGGAGCACCCCGGCTCTGGCGGCATCACGGCCCACTCAGGGCTGGGGAGCTGATGGCGGTGTTGGGTGGGGGCTGGCGGGCGGCACGTGGGGGTCGGGGGTCGTCCCAGGCTTGGTGAGCTGCGGGTGAGCCTGCGGTAAGGCTTCCTCCCGAGGTGAGGACTGCGTGTCTTTGACACACAATAGCACTGCCATACTGTGTCCCAGTGGATGCGACCCCTGGCCCACACACGACCCCCCGCCCCCAGCTCTCTACATGGCCCTCGTCCAGCCAGCGGTCCTGAGAAACTGGAGGCCACTTCTGCTGGAGCTCAGGGCCACCTATTGGCCGGGGCTGATAGGTGGCCCTGGGCGATCACTGATCCACACCCAGTGGTTCCCTGTCCCGGGATGGCGAGGGCTGACGTGTCTCCCCAAGGAGGTGGCCCACTTGAGAGTGTGGCTTGTGAGCCCCAGCTGGGGGGGGGCTGAGACAGATGGCAGAGCGGGAGCTCAGGCAAAGGGTGGTGGGACTTGTGTCCCTGCTGTCCAGTGGTGGGTACAGGGGTCAGTGTAGACTCCTTCCTGCAGATGGGGGAGACTGTAGGATTTTGGGGGTGGACGGAGGGGAGAACGGCAGTCCCCCCACCCAGAGAAGGAAGTGCCTGGGGGCACTGGGGACTTGCAGGAAGTGTTTCCCAGGCTGACCTGGGAGGTCGTGGGGCCGTGGCTGGGGTCAGGGGCGGCACAGGGTGGCCGGGTCAGCACCGCACCCCGTGGTGCTCTTCTTCCGGGAGCCCTGTGGGCCTTCTTCCACTTCCTTTGGAAAGACACCGAAGCAGCCCCTAACTCAGACCTGGGTTCGCTCTCCGGGAAGGCTGTGATGTTCCGCCTTTCTTTCCTTGTCACCCGTGTCAGCATTCGCTCTGGGGCCGGTTCCTTTCCCTTCCTTCGGCATGAGTCCCCTGGGCTCCAAACGCCCTTTGTCCCCGCGCTCCTTCGTCTGTCCAGAAGCTGCGGGCCACCACGTCTCAGTAGCGCCTGCGTTTGCAGTGACCCCTCGCGATCCATGCTGAAGGAGTGCAGCCATCCAGATGTCCCTGCCCCGGGCTCGGGCTCGCTGGGCTCCACCGAGCTGCTCCGACTGCCCAGTCGTGGGTGTGTCTGCAGGGCCCCAGGGCCGCAGGGGCAGGATGGCCAGGGTCTTGTCAGGGGAGCGCCTGGGCCTGCGACCGGCCTGTGGCACTGGAGACGAAGCCCCCTGCCCCCCCCCCTCACTGTGCTTGCAGGGCGGGACACCAGCCCGCAAGCCTGCCCGCCCGCACCCCGCAGGCGCACACCACTTCTAGGCACCTCAGTGCACCTGCATGCGCAGCCCCCTGCTCCAGCCTGGCCTGTCTCACACGCCTTCGTGTGCCCTCTGCTCACCTGTCTTAGCCAGCCTCTGCCTCTGCCTCTGCCTCTGCCTCACCTTCCCTTGAGAACTCGGTCTGCCCTCCGTGCAGAGTGTCCTCTGGCGTGGCCCCGGTGCAGCCCAGCCCTGCACGTCGGACCCCTCGCTCCTTCTTTGCTTTCTGCGTGCACACACCGGCGCTGGGCTGCGGACCCGCTGGCAGTTGGCGCCTGACGCCCAGGTTGAGGTGGGCCAGCCGGGGTCTGGCTGCCTGCTGATTTTTGTAAATAAAGTTTTAATGGAACACGGCCCCATGTTTCCATATTCTCTAGGGCAGTTTCCACCTACAAAGGCAGCCTGAAGTAGGGGTGGCAGACACCACGGGGCTCCCTAGCCCAATGTAGTCACCTCTGGACTAAGAAGGGGTGGCTCCCCGCTGGCTCCCTGTGGCCCCTTGTCCTGGCGACGGCAGGCCTGTCGCTCCCACCCCTGGGACAGCCCCCCTCCGCGGCCCCCTGCACTGACAACACTGCACGAGGGGCTATCTCTTTAAGGGGGCACACCTGTGGTGCCAGGCTGCACCCCCATTCAATGGAAGCCGCCCCCGACTGCCCTGCCACATTCTTCCCGTGTTCCACATGGTGTGCACATGAACGTGCATTTCAGCCCTTGGGGGACTTCCTACGTACTCACACGTATTTACTGTCTCTGTAGGTTTTGCTCACATATCACCTAGAAAGTCCATTAATCCGTTAGGCCACATCCACGTTTTTATTCAGTTTCTAACCTCCATTAACACTAAGTTAATGTTGCAGAAAATAGACATATTTGGAGATTGATTTGAAAAACCAGAACCCATTCATTGGAACAGAAACATGGAAAGTCCCAACGGGAACGACTGTGCGATACTTCATGTTTTAAAGGCGCTTCTCCCTCGTCTGATTAGTGCTCACGATTCGCCAACGCTCCCACGTGTCTCGTCTGCCCTCTGTACCGTCCACAGTAGCAAGCAGGAAGGGTCCCAGCGCCGGCTGTGCGCACACGGGAATTCTCTAGAAACTGTGTTCTGTATCCGAGCCCACTGGAGAGCGACTAGCAACAGCTGGCTTCCTCAAAGGACAGATTCTCAGGAAGCCTTGACCATCCGTGGTGGGACTCCCGGGAGCAAAAAACGGACGCAGCGGCCCCACAGCAGGGATTCCAGTGAAGGTGAAAATGTGGGCTCCATCGCTCACGTGATAAAAAGAAACGGTGCCAAGACCCATGTCCAGGAAAACCCCTAGTCGGTGTAAGCGGGGGCTCACCGAGAGCACAGTCACAGGCCTGGTGCTGGCTTGGAAGAGCTCTCCTTTTCTCAAGCCCACCGTCCAGAAGCCAAGCTCTGCGGACAGTAGAATGGGCCCTTGTCGGTCAGCGGAGTCTCGGCAAACACCCACGTCCCATGCCTTGCTCATCCCCACGTCCACCTCCCAGTAGTGGCGGCCAGAGGGGAATCCAGGGGAGCCCAGGACGCAGAGGGCATAGTCGAACCTCTGGGTCCCGGCGCTCCGGGTCTGTTTGGAATACCCACAGCGGACACTCCTCAGGTCCTCAGAAACGATGAGGTAGTGGTTGGCGGTGTCAACATCCAGGGTCACCTCCACTGGGAGGGAAAACAAGCCAATCAGCAAACATGCACTCGACTGCGAAGCCCCAAGGTCTCACCCATCTTCTCTCCACCCCGTGCTTCCTCCCTGATCAGAACTTCCCTGGGGAGATGTCCCTGGCCCCTGATGAGGTCAAATGTAGAGAGAGAACGATCCTAATCAGGACGAGTGCCTCCGACCCCTACTAGGTGCTCTTCCACATTAAGGGCTGTTAGATTACAGGTGCTCCTTTGGCACAGATTACACATGAGGAGACCGTGACCGTGTTTGTTCTCAACATGCAAACCAGCTCGCATTCCATTGACAAACGGGCACCCGGTGAGTATGTGAACAGTGGCCACTATTAACACTTGGCGCAGAATGTTGGATCCGGAAGTTGCCCCCATCTTTGTTCTTGTCAATGACCTTCCTCGCTTCCTGCTGTTAACAGGCAAATGCACCCCAGCCCTTGGCTTCCTGGGGTTACAAACACACAAGGCTGGGGGTCCTGAGAGGAGCCGGGTGAGCTCTGGGCAGCCCAGGCTGAGGAAGGGCCCCCAGGGACATGAGTGGGGGTATGCTGGGGTCTGGCCGTGACTTAGCCGCAGGGCATGGCTCAGAGGGCAGGGAGATGGGAGCACAGGGACTTTGTGGGTTGCCTACACACCAGGAGGCTATCCTAAGGGGACCACGTGAATGGAGCCAACACAACGTCAGAAATAAACCCTCTGGGGGCACCTGGGCGGCTCGGTCGTTAAGCGGCTCCCTTCAGTTCAGGTTATGATCCCAGGGTCCTGGGATCGAGTCCTGCATCTGGCTCCCTGCTTAGCGGGAAGCCTGCTTCTCCCTTTCCCACTGCTTGTGTTCCCTCTCGCTCTCTCTGTCAAATAAATAAAATCTTAAACAAACAAACACAAAAAACCAAAGAAGCCCTCTGGACCAACTCTTTCACTTGGCGCCCTGACACCCAGCTCTGTGGAAGATGCTCCCTTTTCAGCCATCCCAGGGGACTTGACAAGACTTGTCACGTTTCAGGGACAGGGTTCACCATCCCAAATTCGAGTTGCACAGAGCTAGAGTGCGCTCAGAACACAAGGCAACGCCTGTCCTTCACAAGGACGCTGGACTGCTCACACGCCCTTCAGACCAAGGGACCCACCGCTCTTCAGGACCCATCATAGGAGAGCGGGGACAGAGCCAGAAGGAGCAAGGACTCCGCTGGCTCCAGGGAGGCTGGGAGGTCCCGTCTGGCCTCCTGAGCCGGTGAGCTGTGCAGCTGAGCTGGGAGAATGCACCCTAACTCGGGGATGTGAGAGAGTCAGGTGTGATTTCTCTTAGCTGCAGGTCAGGGACAAGCTTCCCTTCTTATAGGTGGTTCTAATCTATACTTCTGGGTGAGTAAAGCAAAGATCAACGTTGCCGCCCATGCCCTTGTGTGATGGAGAGCTGTAGGCAAGTTGCATTTTCCGGGAAACTTGCGGGGGGGGGGGGGGGGCAGGCCGTACCTTGGAACTTGTGCACGTTTGGGTTCATGTGCAGAACGGCTTTCAGCTGGGGCTCTAACTCCCTGATCCTGGAGACCAGCCTCCCAAGATGCGTGCCTGGCCTGAGGTCCTTCCTCCGAGAGAGCGCGGAGCAGGAGGGACACCGGAAACCCTCCCCGCCGGGGTCCCTCTGCAGGGAGTCGCAGCAGCGGAGGCAGCAGGCGAAGCCACACTTCAGGTACACGGGCGCCTCCAGGTAAGTCAGGCACACAGGACACCTGCTTGTCTCTTGCAAGTGTGCAGCCATGACCACTGTGTGGGGAAAGGCAGGTGAGACCTTCAGGGAGGCAGAGGGACATCAGGCCTTGGGCCCCTGTCATTTGCTGTCCCTACAACCGGTTTGCATCCGGGCAAGCAGGACTCATGGCCCAGGGCTTCTGATGCTGGTTGGAGCAAAGGACGAGATCCACTGTCCGGCTCCAGGCGAGGTGCTGAGAGGGTCTGTGCCGTACCACTGACCGTGTTCCCCCGGCTGTGCCTTTCCTCCCCGAGACTCACTCCACCTCAGGATGCCTGCGCCTCCCACCCCGCTTCCCCCAGTCTGACCGCGCCCCTCCCCCCTCCCCTCTGGCAGCCACCCACCCGTTTGTCCTCTGTGTTTGCAGGTGGTTGCAGACATCTGAGAAAAGCGAAAGAAACTCTGTGGGGTTGCGCTCACCTCAGTCCTGCTCTGGCCCCCGTTCTCCCTCTGACGGCAGTTCTGAAGTGAGCTCCCCAGGAGTGGTTTTTATTAGGGAGGCTTCCCTGCCCACACCCTCCCTAATCCCATCAGAGTTCACACTGCCTTTAGTGGGACTTTTCTCAAACAAAGGAGATAATTGTGTCATGAAAGTGTTACTTTTTCAAGATTTTATTTATGTATTTGACAGAGAGAGACACAGCGAGAGAGGGAACACAAGCAGGGGCAGAGGGAGAGGGAGAACCAGGCTTCCCGCTGAGCAGAAAGCCTGATGCGGGGCTCGATCCCAGCACCCTGGGATCATGACCTGAGCCGAAGGCAGAGGCTTAACCCACTGAGCCACTCAGGAGGCCCCTAATCCTAAATTCTAAGAGAGGTACAGTATGCCCAGCTCCCTTCACTCACTTGTTTACTAAGTGCATATTAACTTAACACTTTTTGTGGGTCAATCATATTTTCTCACAAGACAAGCATGGCTTTTTTTTTTTTTTTAAGATTTTATTTACTTATTTAACAGAGTGAGATCACAAGTAGGCAGAGAGGCAGGCGGGGGTGGGGTGGGGAGCAGGCTCCTAAGCAGGGAGCCTGATGTGGGGCTCAGTCCCAGGACCCTGGGATCATGACCTGAGCCGAAGGCAGAGGCTTTAACCCACTGAGCCACCCAGGCGCCCAACAAGCACGGTTCTTAAGTTCATGTTAGTTCACATTCTGGTCAAGAGTCGGAATGTAATAGTAAATACCAACCACGAGAGACTCTTAGATCCAGGAGACAAACTGAGGGTAGTGGTGGGGAGGGGGTGGGGGGATGGGGTAACCGGGGGATGGGCATCAAGGACCGCACCAGATGCCATGAGCACTGGGTGTTCTATGCGGCTGATGAGTCACTGACCCCTACCTCCGAAACCAATGATACACTCCATGTTAATTAATCGAATTTAACTAAAATAAAATTTAAAAAAAGTAAGCAGAAGTACAAAGTAATAATGTAAAATTGTGGAATTGTTGTCTGTGGCATGTTCTCCAGGTCAGGTCTCCTGTGGAATATGACTGTGTCTCCCTTTTCAGAAGAAGAAAAAGCCCAGGATCCCTAAGAGGTCCCAGAACTGGGAAAAGACCTACGAAGCACCAACAGCCCACATTCTGCACTCCAGGCCACTCTGAAGCGCTCACCGTGTCCTTGCAGAGCAATGTCCTAAGAACCACAGGGGAAGAGACTCTGAAAACCATCTTGTTTTTCCAGGTGGGCGTTGGGGCTCGGGCCACTGTCCCCCTCTTCTTCCGTAACTTTTCTCCAGTCTTGCATGGACGCAGGCAGAGGCCTTCCCACACGATTCTCACCCACATGGCTGTGGCCAGTCTCTTGGCTTTTCTCTCTGCCAGGATTCCCTACAAGTTGGTGGCTGCAGTTCTGCGGAAGCGCCTGTCCGGTCTCGCGTGTAAATTTGTATATCATACACACAGCGTGGCTCGCAGCCCCACGACGGGCTCCACCTGCATCCTGAACACCTATCTGTTCTTCACACTCATCCCCGGGAGGGTGGTGTGCACGACGCCCAGAGGACAAGCCCCCAAGGTCACTGGTCGTGGCCGTGGCATCTGCTGGCCGTTCAGTGTCTTAATGAATAGCTGTGTTCCCGTGAAAGCCACGGGTGCGCACCACGGGGAAACAGGGACGACACTCAAGGGAAGGGGTCCCGCTCATCCTCGAGTCCCATCCTGTGGACACTCGGCCATCCTGTGGCTTGTCTCTGACGCCATGTGTATCGGCCTCCTGGTCTGTCCCTGCACAGGCACCCAGAGAGTGTGGTGGATTCATGCCCCCGACAGCACCCACAAATGTCCCCGGACACCAGAGCCGCCCTGCCGTCCTGTTGCCGGTGGCCACTTTTGTCAGCTTTTACGAGCTGAGTACCACTTTTTAAAAAAAATTTATTTTTTCAGTGTTCCAAGATTAATTGTTTATGCACCACACCCAGTGGTCCGTGCAATCCGTGCCCTCGTTGTTGTTGTTGTTTTAATGTCACTGCCTTTTTAGATTTCCTTCTGTAGTTGATAAGGACCTCTAGTCTAGCATTTTAGCGGTTTCCCCACTTTTAGCCCCCTCCTGCTGATCCTTCCCAGCCCTGGGTCTCCTAGGCCTCGCCCTTGAGCTGTTAGAAATCACCTGTAACTGTGTGGAAGAAAGTCAGCTCTGCTAACCACTGTGCTCACTGTACCAGGGACCATCTCCTCGGCACCGGCGTTTTATACAACCTGCATGGTGATCCTAGAGGGTAAATCTGATACCGGGGCTGCCCCTGGGGGACCTCAAAGTCAACTCGCAAATGATGACCTTGAAACAGACATACAAAACTGTTCAGGAAATCTGTCTTCCCCCTTGAGCAGAGCAGCGGCTGAGACGTGGCTCCTTTCTTCAGCAATATTCAAAGTGTTTCTGCAAATTTTATCCCGGCTTGGGCGCACTGAAGACCTGGCACTTGGCACGGAATCCAGTACTGACACGGGTAAATACTCCCCAGGGAGGACGGACACTTCGTTTCACCCATGCAGGTAAGAAACCTGGCAGATGCAGAGGTGTTTTCTGCCTGGTCTTGTTACTGCATTTCACTCCTATTTCTCTAATGTGCGGTAGAATGACACGGAAAATCACTGTTGCCCAGTGGTTTGATTTGCCTTTATACCTTGTGGGTTTTCTTTACATGGTTGACCCTCTGTGAAGTTCATCGATTGGGTAACGGAACTGCTATCAAGGAGGGCTGGCAGCTGCCATCTGTAAACTTGCCACTCGGATTTTCTAGTCTGTCACTGAAATACAGAAACTGGGGCAAGGAGCCCCATGTGGGACTCTATCCCAGGACCTGCGATCATGACCTGAGCCAAAGGCAGACGTTTCACTGACTGAGA
>NW_022631200.1:590148-602882 GCF_010015895.1 Lontra canadensis | reverse complement strand
TAATTATTGATAGGTGAGGGCTTTGTATTGTCCTGTAGAGCATTTGTCTCTTTCCTCTCTTGCTGTCTTTGTGACTTTTAGATTACCATAGTGATATACTTTGATTCCCTTCACTTTTTCTTTTGTGTATGTTCCACAGGGATTTTCTCCGTGTTACCCTCAGGCTTACACAAAATGTCCCATAGTTACAGTAACCTATATTACACGGGTACCTTTGATCGCATACAACACTCTGCCCCCTTCGTCCCCTCCCACACTCTGTGATATCGATGGGACAGTGTATACCCTTTTATATTGTGTATCCATTAACAGAAGTTGGTAGTTACTCTTCTTTCTTTCAGCTTTACACTAAAACTGCAAGCGATTTACACAACACCATTGGAGTGGTAAACTATTCTGTCTCCGTATTTACCTTTGCCAGTGAGTTTTATACTTTTGTATCATTTCATGTTGCTGTTTGGTGTCCTTTTGTTTCAACCTAAAGAACTCTCTTTTGCATTCTTTTCTTTAAAATTCTTTTTTTTTAAAGATTTTATTTATTTATTTATTTAACAGAGATCACAGGTAGGCAGAGAAGCAGGCAGAGAGAGAGATGGGAGGAAGCAGGCTCCCCGCGGAGCAGAGAGCCCAATGTGGGGTTTGATCCCAGGACCCTGGGATCATGACCTGAGCCGAAGGCAGAGGCTTTAACCCACTGAGCCACCCAGGTGCCCCCATTAGTTTTTTTATTTGCATTTTTTATTATGTTAGTCATCATACTGTACACCATTAGTTTCTGATGCCATGTTCCATGATTCATTGTTTCCGTATAACACCCAGTGCTCCAGCCAATCCCTGCCCTCCTGAATACCCATCACCGGGCTCACCCATCTCCCCATCCCCATCCCCTCTAAAACCCTCCATTTGTTTCTTGGAGTCCATAGTCTCTCATGGTTCATCCCGTTTTTTTAACTTTTTTAAAAGATTTATTTATTTTAAGATTTTATTTATTTGACAGACAGAGATCAAAACCAGGCAGAGAGGCAGGCAGAGAGAGAGGAGGAAGCAGGCTCCCTCCTGAGCAGAGAGCCCGATGCGGGGCTCAATCCCAGGACCCTGGGATCATGACCTGAGCCAAAGGTAGAGGCTTATCCCACTGAGCTACCCAGGCGCCCCTCATCCCAGTTTTTAATGTCATGTTCAATGTTTCATTAGTTGTGTATAACACCCAGGGCTCATCACAACACGTGCCCTCCTTTATACCCATCATCTGGTGACCCCATCCTCCCACCCCTCTCTGAAACTTTCAGATTGTTTCCTGGAGGCCACAGTCTCTCATGGCTCATCTCCCTCTCTGATTTCAACCCCTTTAGTTTTCTCTCCCTTCCCTATGATCCTCTGCCCTGCTTCTTATGTTCCACACATGAGTGACACCATATGATCATTAACTTTCTCTGCTTGACTTATTTCACTCAGCATAATCTCCTCCAGTCCCATCCATGTTGATGCAAATGGTGGGTATCCATCTTTTGTGATGGCTGAGGAATATTCCATTGTGTATATGGACCACACCTTTATCCATTCATCTGTTGAAGGGCCTCTCAACTCCTTCCACAGTTTGGCTGTTGTGGACGTCGCTGCTATGAACATTGGGGTGCATGTGCCCCTTCGAATCACTGCATTTGTATCTTTGGGGTAAATCCCTGGTAGTGCACCTGCCGGGTCCTAGGGCAGCTCTATTTTTAACATCTTGAGGACCCTCCACACTGTTTTCCAGGGTGGCTGCACCAGTGTGCATTCCCACCAGCGGTTCTCTTTTGCATTCTCATGAAGCAGGTCAAGTTGGGATACATTCCCCCAGCGCTTGTTTGTTCAAGAACGTTCTCTCTCCTTCATTTCTGGAGGACAGTTGTCAGTTTGGGGGCAACTCTGGAGAGCTTTCGCGACTATATAGCTGTACATGTGATAGGCTGATTTATCTCCTACACCAGCCTGCTTCTCACACTCGGCACAGGCGCTGTTCCTCAGAACACCCCCCAGTAAACCTCCTGCCTGCAAATCTCTCTCTGTGGTTTGATTTTCCAAGCAGCATAATCCAAGTCATCTACTTCAGACAAAAGCATCAGAAAGTCTGGATAAAAATTTATGCTTCTCATAAAAATTATGCTTCACAGTAACAGCTTCATCCTCTGCATGTTTCTGAGATCTGAGTCAGGAGAAGACAGTTATTGGCAGGAAAACAAATTTGAAGCTAACACAGCCATCAGAAACTTCACAGTGGCTATCTTTTAAGCGCCTACTCTTGCAAATCCCACCAACCACAGAACAATTCCAGCAAATCAAACTGAGCGACAGAGATCTTTCTCAACGGTCTTTGAAGTGCTATTTTTTTTAAAGGTTTTTTTAAAAAAATTTTATTTTTTTTAAAGTAATCGACACACCCAATGTGGGGCTTGAACTCAGAACCCCTAGATCAAGAATCACATGTGCTGCTGACTCCATTAGCCAGGCGCTGATCAGCTTCTTCTCTAATTGAAGTATAATTAACATACAATATGCATTAGTTTCAGGTGTAGAGTATACTGATTTGATAGTTGTATACACTGCTCAGTGCTACCACATTGTGCAGTCACCATCTGTTACAACATTGTTGGAATATTGCTGTTGGTGTTTCTTGAGTGTGTTTTCATCACCATAATTTATAACTGGAGTTTGTACTTCCCGATGCTCTTTTTGCCCATCACCCCCTCTGATAGCCACAGTTTCTTCTCTGCTTTTATGGGTCTGCTTTATGTTTTACTTGTTCATTTCGTGTGTTTTTGGACTCCACACATAAGTGGAAATTGTATGGTGTTTGTCTTTTTCATCCTGACTTATTTCACTTAGTGTGACACCTTCTAGGTCCACGCATGTTGTTGTAAATGGCCAATCTTGTCTATTTTCATGGCTAATATTCCATTGTATACATTATACCACGTCTTCCATATCCATTTATCTATCAGTGGGCACTTAGGCTGCTTCCCTATCCTGGCTATTGTAGATAATGCTACAATGAACACAGACATGCATGTATCTTTTCAAATTAGTGTTTCCATCTTTTTTAAAATTATTTTTTATTAGGTTAGTCACCATACAATGCATCATTAGTTTTTTTAATTTAATTTTTTCAGTGTTCCAAGATTCATTGTTTATGCACCACAACCAGTGCTCCATGCAATCTGTGCCCTCCTTAGTACCCACCACCAGGCTCACCAAACTCCCCATCCTCCTCCCCTCCAAAACCCTCAGTTTGTTTCTGAGAGTCCACAGTCTCTCATGGTTCTTTGCCCCCTCTGATTACCGCCCCCCCTTCACTTTTCCTTTCCTTCTCCTAATGTCCTCCATGCTCTTCCTTATGTTCCACAAGTAAATGAAACCATATGATAATTGACTTTCTCTGCTTGACTTATTTCACTCAGCATAATCTCCTCCAATCCCATCCATGTTGATGCAAAAGTTGGGTATTCATCCTTTCTGATGGCTGCATAATAGTCCATTGTGTATATGGACCACATCTTTCTCCGTCAATGGACATGTGTCAGTGGACATCTTGGCTCTTGCCATGGTTTGGATTTGTGGACATTGCTACTATGAAATTGGGGTACAGATGGCCCTTCTTTCCACTACATCTGTATCTTTGGGGTAAATACCCAGTAGTGCAATTGCTGGGTCATAGGGTAGTTTATTTTTAATTTTTTGAGGAATCTCCATACTGTTTTTCCAAAGCGGCTGCACCAACTTGCATTCCCACCAACAGTTCCCCTTTCTCCACATCCTCTCTAACATTTGTTGTTTCTTGTCTTAATTTTTGCCATTCTAACTGGTGTAAGGTGATATCTCAATGTGGTTTTGATTTGAGATTCCCTGATGGCTAATGATGAATATTTTTTCATATGTCTGCTAGCCATTTCTGTGTCTTCATTGGAGAAGTGTCAGTTCATGTCTTCTGCCCATTTTTTGATGTGATTATCTGAGTTCTTTATAGATCTTGGATACCAGTCCTTTATCCATAGGGTCATTTGCAAATATCTCTCCCATTCCGTGGGTTGCCTCTTTGTTTTGTTGACTGTTTCCTTTGCTATGCAGAAGCTTTTGATCTTGATGAAGTCCCAAAAGTTCATTTTCACTTTTGGTTTGGAGACATGTCTTGAAAGAAGTTGCTGTGACCGATGTTGAAGAGGTTACTGTGTATATTCTCCTCTAGGATTTTGACAGATTCCTGTCTCACACTGACGTCTTTCATCCATTTTGAGTTTATCTTTGTGTATGGTGTGAGAGAATGGTCCAGTTTCATTCTTCTATACATAGGTGTCCAATATTCACAGCACCATTTATTGAATAGACTTTTTTCCATTGGACATTCTTTCCTGCTTTGTCGAAGATTGTTTGCATAGAGTTGCAGGTCCATATCTGGGCTCTCTACTCTGTTCCACTGGTCTGTGTGTCTGTTTTTGTGCCAGTACAATGCTGTCTTGGTGATTACAGCTTTGTAATAAAGCTTGAAATCAGGCAATGTGATGCCCCCAGCTTTTTCTTTTTCAACATTTCCTTGGCAATTTGGGGCCTTTTCTGGTTCGATACAAATTTTAGGATTATTTGTTCCAGCACTTTGAAAAATGCCAATGGTAGTTTGATTGAGTGGCACTGAACGTATAGGTTGCTCTGGGCAGCATACACATTTTAACAATGTTTATTCTTCCAATCCATGAGCATGGTATGTTTTTCTATCTTTTAGTGTCTTCTTCAATTTCTTTCATGAATGTTCTGTAGTTCCTCAAGTATAGATCCTTTACCTCTTTGGTTAGATTTATTCTAAGGTATCTTATGGTTCTTGGTGCTATAGTAAATGGAATCAATTCTCTAATTCCCTTCCTATAGTTTCATTGTTAATGTATAAGAAAGCAACTGATTTCTGTACATTGATTTTGTGTCCTGCCCTATTACTGAATTGCTATATGAGTTCTGGTATTTTGGAGGTGGAGACTTTTGGGTTTTCATCTTCTTCACTCAATAATGGAATTAATGGATCATGATATTTTTATTTTTAATTTTGGAGGAACATCCATACTGTTTTCCACTGTGATTTCACCAGCTTTTGTTTCCACCAAGTGTGTGAGGGTTCCTTTTTCTCCACATCCTCACTCCACACTTGTTATTTCTTGTCTTTTTGATTATAGACATTCTTTTTTTAAAGATTTTGTTTATTTGACAGAGAGAGTGACAGGCAGAGCAGCAGAGGGAGAGGGGGAAGCAGGCTCCCCACTGAGCAGGGTGCCCCATGCGGGGCTTGATCCCAGGACTCTGGATCATAACCCAAGCTGAAGGCAGTCACTTAACTGAGCCACCCAGGTACTCCTGATTCTACACATTCTGACAGGTGGGAGGTAGTATATGTGCTACCAAAGCGAGCCCATGACAGGTGGGAGGTGGTATCTCATTGTGGTTTTGAGTTGCCTGGCCCTGACAATGAGTGATGATGAGCCTCTTTTCAGGATGTCTGTTGACCATCCGTATATCTTCTTTGGAGAAATGTCTATTCTACCGGCTTTATAATTGGATTGTTTGTATTGTTGAGTTGCAAAATTTAATGTATATTTTGGACATTGACCTCTTGGGAGATAAGTTGTTTGCAAATATCTTCTCCTACTCAGTAGCTTGCCTTTTTGTTTTGTTGCTGGTTTCCTGACTGTGCAAAAGCTTTTTGTTTTTGTGTAGTCCCAATCATTTATTTTTTTCCCATTAATTTTATTTTTTCAGTGATCCAAGATTTACTGTTTGTGCACCACACCCAGTGCTCCATGCAATCCATGCTCTCCTTAATACCCACCACCAGGATCACCCAGGAGTTTATTTTTGCTTTTGTTTCCTTGCCTGAGGAGACGTATCCGTGACCATGTTGCTAAGGATCATGTCCAAGAGATTACTACCTGTGTGTGCTCTCTTCCAGTCTCATGGTTTCAGCGCTCACATTTAGGTCTTTCATTTTGAGTTTATTTTTGTGTATAGTGTAAAAAGTCCAATTTCAATCTTTTGCAGGTAGCTATCCAGCTTTTCCAGAACCATTTTTTTTATTTTTTAAAAGATTTTATCTATTTATTAGAGAGAGAGCATGAGAGGGGAGAAGGTCAGAGGGAGAAGCAGACTCCCCGCTGAGCTGGGAGCCAAACGCAGGACTCGATCTCGGGACTCCAGGATCATGACCCAAGCCGAAGGCAGTCACTCAACCAACTGAGCCACCCAGGTGCCCCCCCAGAACCATTTATTGAAGAGACCGTCTTTTCCCCCATTACATATTCTTACTTCTTTTGTAATTGACCATATGAGAGTGGGCTTATTTTGGGGCTCTCCACTCTATTCTGTTGATCGATCTATTTATTTTTGTGCCAGCATCATGCTGTTTTGATTACTACAGCTTTGTAATGTATCTTGAAATCTGGGATTTTGACACCTGCAGCTTTGTTCTTCTCAAGATTGCCTTGGCTATTTGATGTGTTGTTCCATACAAGTTTTAGTATTTTGTTCCAGTTTTGTGAAAAATGCTGTTGGTGTTTTGATAGGGTTTGTGCTAAATCTTTAGGTTGGAGTAATATGGACATTTTAATAGTATTTTTTTCAAGCCATGAGCATGGACTATCTTTCCTTTTGTGGCATCTTCAACTTTTATCAATGTCTTATAGTCTACAGAGTATAAGTCTTTTACCTCTTCTGTTAAGTTTATTCCCAGGTATCTTATTTTGATGCCATTGTAAATGGAGTTATTTTCCTAATTTCTGTTTATGCTACTTTGTTATTAGTATGTAGAAATGCAGATTTCTGGGTATTATTTTTGTATCCCGAAGTTTACTTAATTCATTTATTGCTTTTAGCAGTTTACTGGGGAGGAGTCTTTAGGATTTTCTATATATGTCATCTGCAAATCCTGACAGTTTAACTTCATTACCCATAAGGGTCCCTGCTCTTCATTGTCGTCGTCTGATTGCTGTGGCTACGACTTCAAGTACTGTGTGAAATAAAAGCTAGCCTGCTAATTTCTTAAAGCTCCCAGGGTTAAGGCTGCTGGGTTTCAAAGTCAAGTGCTATGGGAACTTCTCTTCTCAGTGGGGGTCCCCAGAGCCTTGGGTACCTGGGGTGGGATAGATCTACTTCCCCAGGCTTGTGATGTGTCTCCTATGTGGGGCTAGTTGTGCGAGGGTTTGGGTGCCCAGTGGCATCTCTACCTCCGACCCTGCTCAAGGCAGGTTTGCTCCATGGTTAGCTGTGGAAGAGCTGTTCTGCGTCTTCGTCATCTTCAGAGTTAGTTGTACAGATACTGTTGTCTCCGTGTGTCCATGGGATGAGGTGAGCACAGGATCCTCTCCCTCCACTATCTCCCCAAAACCTCAGCAGATTTAAAAATGTATGCTATAATACGTTAGCTGTAGGCACAGTGTTGAACAGATCTCAACAACTTAACTGTCTTGCATAACTAGAATTTTCTACCTGTTCAGCAGTAACTCCCAGTTTGCCCATCCCCACACCCCTGGTAACGGCTAGTCTATGTTCTGTTTTTCCAAGTTTGACTCTTATTTTTATCATGTTCAGTAAGCTGCTGTATGGTGCATCATTAGTTTTTGATGTCGTGTTCAGTGATTTGTGAGTTTAATATAACAGCCAGTGCTCATCACAACACATGCCCTCCTCAATACCCATCACCCAGCTAGCTCATCCTCCTCACCCACATGCCCTCAGAAACCCTTAGTTTGTTTCTCGGAGTCCACAGTTTCTCTTGGTTCGTCTCCCCCTCTAATTTCCCCCAACTCACTTCTCCTGTCTCCCCATGTCCTCCATGTTATTCCTTATGATCCACAAATAAGTGAAACCATATGGTAATTGACTCTCTCTGCTTAACTTATTTCACTCAGCATAATCTCTTCCAGTCCCATCCATGTTGCTACAAAAGTTGGGTATTCATCCTTTCTGATGGAGGCATAATACTCCATAGTGTATATGGACCACATCTTTATCCATTCGTCCGTTGAAGGGCATCTTGGTTCTTTCCACAGTTTGGCGACTGTGGCCATTGCTGCTATGAACATTGGGGTACAGATGGCCCTTCTTCTCACTACATCTGTATTTTGGGGGTAAATACCCAGTAGTGCAATTTCAGGGTCATAGGGTCCAGAGTTCCCCTTTCTCCACACCCTCTCCAACATTTGTTGTTTACGGACTTATGGAAATTTTTAAAATTTAAATTCAATTAGCCAACATAAAGTACACCATTAGTTTCAGAGGTAGTGGTCAATAATTTATCAGTTGTATATAACACTGGTGCTCCTCAAATTGCACGCTCTCCTTAATGTCCGTCACCCACCCATCTCCCCTCCAGAAACCCTCAGTTTGTGTCCTCTAGTTATGAGTCTCTCATGTTTTCCTCCCTTCCACTCTGATCCTCTGCCCTGTTCCCTATATTCCACATGTGAGTGAAACCATATAATTGTGTTTCTCTGGCTTATTTCACTCAGCCCAGTACCCTCCAGTTCCCGCCATGTTGATGCAAATGTTGAGTATTCATCCTTTCTGATGACTAATACTCCATTGTGTGTGTACCATATCCTCCTCATTCATGCTATTGTGGGTGTTGCTACTATGAACACTGGGGTGCAGCTGCCCCTTCTTTTCACTACATCTTTGTCTTTAGTAAATACTGGTAAATACCCAGTAGTGTGATTGCGGGGTATAGGGTAGCTCTGTTAACTTTTTGAGGAACCTCCATGCTGTTCTCTAAAGTGGCTGCACCAGCTTGCATTCCCACCAACAGTGTAGGAGGTTTCCCTTTCTCCACATCCTCTCCAGCACCTGTTGTTTCCTGACTGGTTAATTTTAGCCATTCTGACTGGTGTGAGGTGGGATCTCACTGTGGTTTTGATCTGTATTTCCCTGAACTGAGTGATGTGGAGCACTTTTTCATGCGTCTGTTCACCATTTGTTGATCTTTTTTGGAGAAGTGTCTGTTCATGGCTTCTGCCCATTTCTTGATGGGATTATTTGTTCTCTGCGTGTTGAGTTTGAGTTTTTTTTTTTTCATGGTTTATTTAATGATCTTCAAAATTCCTCTGGTGTTGCTACTGTGGACTTTAATCATCTTTATTATGTCAGTTCACTGCTGCGTCGTACATACTCAGTCCTTGATGTAGTGTCAGTGATTTGTTAGTTAAGTGTAACACCCGGTGCTCATCACAGCACGTGCCCTCCTCAGAGCTGGACGCCAGCCCTTTATTTGTAAGGTCATTTGCAAAAAGCTTCTCCCCTTCCACAGGGTGCCTTGTAGTTTTGTTGATGGTGTCCTTTGCTGTGCAGAAGCGTTTCATCGTGACAAAGTCCCACGAGTGCATTTTTGCTTTTGTTGTCCCTGCCCTTGGAGACGAGTCTAGCCAGAAGTTGCTGCGGCTGAGGTGGGAGAGGTAGCTGCCCGTGTTCTCTAGGATTCTGACGGACTCCTGTCTCACACTGAGGTCTTTCGTCCATTTTGACTCTATCTTTGTGTGTGGTGTGAAGAATCGTCCAGTTTCATTCTTCACGTGGCTGTCCAACACCGTCTCCTGATGCACGCAGGAGAAGGATGAGGCACAAACAAGTCCCCTGCAAGAGACGGAGCAGGGGACAACCGCTGGAAGGACTGTCGCCCGAGCAACTCCTCAGCCCTGTATTTATTAGACACAAGATAACCAGAAAGGAGGAGAAGGTTACACATTAGCCATAGGTCTCGTGGACAAAAAGAAGGAATGGGAGTCATACATTGATCATAAGTCTTATAGGTAAAGAAGAGGAGGAGTAAGGTGCATCTGGTCCAGCAGCATGAACTTGAAGTTGAGCCAGCGCACTCGCAGGCATCGCGGTCACAGCAGCTTTCTCTGAGGCAGGGAGACAACGGAGACTGGAAGCAGGTGGTGGTCGCCCTGAGTGGGCCGGGGGGGTCCCCCGCTGCTCAGCTTCAGGGACGGCTGTCCTCCTGCCCCAGAGGCCCGCTGCTCGGAGAGCTTCTCCTCAAGGTCGCGCTTCAGCAGGCCGGCATGACCAGCACGAGTGCCCATGGCTGAGAGTTCTGTTGCCGCCATCCCTGGTGCTGAGGGACCGTCACAGTCCGACTGTCCGGACACCACGTGCTGAAGACGCTCTTTCCCGTCGTGTGTTCCTGCTGCCACTTCCTGTGGACTTGGTCCGGGACACGGAGACTCACAGGCAGGGGCAAGGTGGGGACACAGACGCTCTTGGCTCCATTCCTGAGGTCCTTAACGCCCGCACCTGTCATTCTGGAGGCTTCTCGGCGCAGGAGTCGGGCGGAACCCTTCCTGGAGGACGGCGTCTCTAAGGCACTGGCCCAGGGGAGACGGTCTACAATGTCCTGAACAAATTATTTCTGCTTTAAATCACGCTTCGTGGTGGGGTTACCGTCTGCGAAGGCACAAGGCTGTCCCTAGACTGCGCGGGCTCCGCTCGGAGAACTTCCCGCCGTGGGAATTAACTTTGCGGGCGGTTACCGCCTCATCCTCGCTGCGCGGGGGACTCCCAGCTGCTGCTCCTGCCGCAGGTGACTGTCCCTGGCAGAGGCGCACGCGGCCTCTCCGAACCCGCGGAGCTCATGTCTCCCGTCCCCCAAGCTTTTCTTTAATCGCGAGCAGCGGACAAACACGGGACTCCCGTTTCAGGTGTACCGCATGGTGATGTGGCAAGTCCCCGCCTTACGCTGCGCTCCCCACGCCTGCCACTGCCTCTGTCACCACACGGTGCTGCGACAGCACCGACGAACCCCCTCTGTGGCACCTTCGGTCCCATGACTCGCTCTGTAACTGGGAGCCCGGGCCCCGTAGCCGCTGCCGTCCTGCCTCCCGCGACCCCCAGCGCGTTCTCCGCGTCTCCCGTCTGTGTCCACTTCTGTTTCCGAGTCAGCATGTAAGTCACATCGTGCGGCGTCTGTCCTCTCTGGGGAACTCACCTCCTGGACCCGCACGGCACCGTGTGCGAGGCCACTGGGTCCTGCCCGCAGAGCCCCGCTGGCAGCCGGTGCACAGCTCCTGGGTCCGGCCAAGCATCCACCAACCCCTCCCGTGCCTCTGTCCGTCTGTCCGTCTGTCGTACCGGCTTGGTCACATGCGGATCTGGGCTGTTGTAATAACACTAATCAACAGAGCGGCGCGTGCGATTCCAGATCCATGTTCTCTGCAGACCGATGCCCAGTGCCGGGATGACCGCGGGATGTGGCACTTCCACTGTCTGGAGGAACCGCCCTACCGTGCTCCACAGTGACCGCGCTAACTCACGTCCCCCGGTGACACGGGAGCGTCTCCCCTTTCCCACATACTTGCCAGCACTCACTCTTCAGATGCGAACCAGCCTGACCGGGACAAGGTGGGGTCTCACTGGGGTTGGATGTGCAGGTCGCAGACGGGACGATGAGGGACGCCGGGCATCTTGTCGTGTCTGTGGCCATCCGTGGCTCTTCTAGTTGGTTAGCCGCCGTGGAGCACATCATTAGTTTCTGATGTCGTGTTCAATGACTCAGTTGCATGTAACACTCAGTGCTTGTCACAACACATGCCCCCCTCAATGCCCACCTGGTCACCCCCTCCCCCAGCCTCTTCCCCTCAGCCTCCTTCCCCTCTGAAACCCTCAGATGGGTTCCTGGGGTCCACAGTCTCTAGGGTTCGTCTCCCTGACTTCTCCCCCATTGGATTTCCCGCTCTTCCCCTTTGGTCCTCTGCGCTATTCCTTATGTCCCACCCATGAGTGACACCACGTGATAATCGTCTCTCTCTGCCTGACTTGCCTCACTCAGCATCATCCCCTCCAGTGCCGTCCACGGTGACGCACACGGTGGCATGCGTCCTCTCGGACCTGCACGTCATCTCGGGAAAATGTCCATGCAGGCGCTTTGCCCCTTCTTCAGTCAGATGGTTCCTTTCTGGGGAGTGAGTGTACAAGTCACATGTCAGATGTTAACCGCTTATCAGATGCGTCATCTGCCAGTGTCCTCTCTCAGTCAGCGGCTCACCCTTGTGTCGTGTCGGCGTCTCTTGCTGTGTGAGAGCTGCTGCTTTTGGGGTCGTCCCGATAGTTTGTTTTTGCTTTTGCTTCCCTTGCCTGAGGAGACAAACCCACTACCATGTTGCTAAGGGTCATGGTCAGGAGATCGCTGCCCGTGTTGTGTCACAGGTCTTCACCCCCTCTGAGCCCGGTGCTGTGGTGGTGTGATACAACGGCCCAGCCTCCCAGCGCGTTATGGGAGGCCGGCTCTCCCCACTGTGCGGGTTGTCCTGCTTCGTTACACATGAACTGGCCATATAAAGGTGACTTTATTTCTGGGCTCTCTATACTCCATCGATTTTTTAATTTTTATGTTCAATTAGCCAATGTGCAGGACACCATTAGCTTTTGATGTAGTGGTCAATGGTTCATCACAACATGTGCTCTCCTTAATACTCATCACCCAGTTACCAAACCCAGCCTTCTGTAACCTTCCAGGAATCAGAGTCCAGCCAGAGCCTCTCATGCTTTGTCTCCCTCTGAGTTCTTCCCATTCGGTTTTCCCTCCCTTCCCCCTGGTTCTCCCCACTATTCCTTATGCTCCACACATGAGTGACACCATATGATAATTGACTCTCTCTGCTTGACTTATTTCACTCAGCATAATCTCCTCCAGTCCCATCCATGTTGCTACAAAAGTTGCGTATTCATCCTTT
>NW_022631200.1:536697-585148 GCF_010015895.1 Lontra canadensis | reverse complement strand
CAACACCCGTATCCAGATATGGACACATGTCCTCAGTCTTCACCAGACACTTAAGCAACAGCGCCTGAAAGACACAGCAGCAATGAGTGTGACGGGCGCCTGGGGGGCTCCATCAAGCATCTGCCTCCTGCTCAGGTCGTGATGCTGGGGTCCTGGGATGGAGCCCACATCAGGGTCCCTGCTCAGCGGGGAGTCTGCTTCTTCCTCCCACTCCCTGCTGCTCATGTTCTCTCTCTAAAAATAAATTTTTAAAAAATTGTGAGAATACTGTAGTGTCTTAATTTTGATTCATCTGATTACTGAGTTATCAGTTGCCATTGTGTACATTCATGAAGGTCATTCTCTCCTTTGAAAATAATTGGAGTTTTCACCTTTTTTCTTATGGGCTTAAGGAACTTTTTATAAATCAAAGGTAAATAATATTTTTAGCAATTCAAGGTCTCTTCTGATTCCATACAAATTTTAGGATTGTTTGCTCCAGCTCTTTGAAGAATGCTGGTGGAATTTTGATCAGGATGGCATTGAATGTATAGATTGCTCTAGGCAGTATAGACATTTTAACAATGTTTATTCTTCTGATCCATGAGCATGGAAATGTTGAAAAAGAGAAACAAAACTGGGGGAATCATGTTGCCTGACTTCCAGCTTTATTACAAAGTTGTGATCACCAAGACAGCATGGTACTGGCACAAAAACAGACATATAGACCAAGGAACAGAGTAGAGAACCCAGATATGGGCCCTCAACTCTATGCTCAACTAATCTTTGACAAAGCAGGAAAAAATATACAGTGGAAAAAAGACAGTCTCTTCAATCAATTATGCTGGGAAAATTGGACAGCTATGTGTAGAAGAATGAAACTTGACCATTCTCTGACACTGTACACAAAGATAAACTCGAAATGGATAAAAGACCTCAACGTGAGTCAGGAAACCGTCAGAATCCTAGAGGAGAACATAGGCAGTAACCTCTTCGATATCAGCCACAGCAATTTCTTTCAAGATATGTCTCCAAAGGCAAAGGAAACAAAAGCAAATATGAGTTTTGGGGACTTCATCAAGATCAAAAGTTTCTGCACAGCAAAGGAAACAGTCAACAAAACAAAGGGGCAACCCATGGAATGGGAGAAGATATTCGCAAATGACAGTACAAAGGGCTGATATCCAAGATCTATGACAAACTCCTCAAACTCAACACACACAAAACAATCACGTCAAAAAATGGGCAGAAGACATGAACAGACACTTCTCCAAAGAAGACATACAAATGGCTAATAGACACATGAAAAAATGTTCATCATCATTAGCCATCAGGGAGATTCAAATTAAAACCACATTGAGATACCACCTTACACCAGTTAGTTGGCCAAAATCAACAAGACAGGAAACAACATGTGTTGGAGAGGATGTGGAGAAAGGGGAACCCTCTTACACTGTTGGTGGGAATGCAAGTTGGTGCAGCCACTTTGGAAAACAGTGTGGAGATTCCTTAAATTAAAAATTGAGCTTCCCTATGACCCTGCAATTGCACTTCTGGGTATTTACCCCAAAGATACAGATGTAGTGAAAAGCAGGGCCATCTAGGGGCGCCTGGGTGGCTCAGTGGGTTAACACCTCTGCCTTCAGCTCAGGTCATGATCTCAGGGTCCTGGGATGGAGCCCCGCATCAGGCTCTCGGCTCAGCAGGGAGCCTGCCTACCCCCCTCTCCCTGCCCACTTGTGATTTCTGTCAAATAAATAAATAAAATCTTTAAAAAAAAAAAAGAAGGGCAATCTGTACCCCAATGTTCATAGCAGCAATGGCCACAGTTGCCAGACTGTGGAAAGAACCAAGATGCCCTTCAATGGACGAATGGATAAGGAAGATGTGGTCCATATACACTATGGAGTATTATGTCTCCATCAGAAAGGATGAATACCCAACTTTTGTAGCAACATGGACGGGACTGGAAGAGATTATGCTGAGTGAAATAAGTCAAGCAGAGAGAGTCAATTATCATATGGTTTCGCTTATTTGTGGAGCATAAGGAATAACATGGGGGACATCGGGAGATGGAGAGGAGAAGGGAGTTGAGGGAAATCGGAGGGGGAGATGAACCATGAGAGACTATGGACTCTGAAAAACAATCTGAGGGTATTGAAGGGGTAGGAGGTGGGAGGTTGGGGGAGCCTGGTGGTGGGTATTATGGAGGGCACGGATTGCATGGAGCACTGTGTGTGGTGCATAAACAATGAATTCTGTTACACTGAAAAGAAATTAAATAAAAAAGAAAAGTAGCACTAAGAAGGGTACCTTGTGCCTCAGTGGAGTGTGCAACTTTGATCTTAGGGTTGTGAATTTGAGCCCCATGTTGAGTAGAGAGATTACTTAAAATATTAAAAGAAAGATACAGATGTAGTGAAAAGAAGGGGCCCATGCACCCCAATAGCAGCAATGTCCACAATACCCAAACTGTGGAAGAAGTGGAGATGCCCTTCAACAGACGAATGGATAAAGAAGGTGTGGTCCTTATATCCAATGGAATATTACTCAGCCATCAGGAAGGATGGACACCCACCATTTGCATCAATGTGAATGGAACTGGAGTGGATTATGCTGAGTGAAATAAGTCCAGTGGAGAAGGACAATTATATTGTTTCATTCATATGTAGAACATAAGCAATAGCACGGAGGACTATAGGGAAAGGGAGGGAAAGCCAAATGGGAAGAAATCAGAGAGGGAGATGAACCATGAGGGACTATGGACCCTGGGAAGCAAATTGAGGGTTTCAGAGGTGATGGTATTAAGGAGGGCACATTTTGTGATGAGCACTGGGTGTGATCTGTAACTAATGAACCATTGAACACTACATCAAAAACTAATGATGTGTTATATAGTGGCTAATCGAATATAATTAAAAGCATGAAGAAGTTTATAGTGATAAATGCACACATTAAAAGAGAATTATAAAATTAATGTTACATTTCAAGAAACTAGAAAGAGTAGAATAAATTAAGCTCAAAGTTAATAGAAGGAAGGAAATTAAAATCAGAGCAAAAATAAGATAGAGAGGAGCAAATAATAGAAAAAGACCAAAAAACTGAGAATTGTGTTTTTTTTTTAAGATGAAATAGCAAACCTTTCAACTAAGAAAATGAAAGAAGACTCAAAATCAGAAATGAAAAAGAAAAGAAAATGAAAAGAAAAGGGCACCTGGGTGGCTCAGTTGATTAAGCATCTGTCTTTAGCTCAGGTCGTGATCCCAGAGCCCCATGTTGGGCTCCCTGCTCAGCAGGGAGTCTGCTTCTAACTCTCCCTCTGCAGCTCTCCCTGCTTGTGCTCTCTCAAATAAAAAAAAAAAAAAGAAATGAAAAAGGAGACATTGCAACAGATGCCTCAGATATAGAAAGGATCCTAAGAGACTTTTGTGATTAAATGCCAACAAATTGGATAACCTAGAAGAAATGGATAAATTCCTAAAACATAACCTACCAAGACTGACTCAAGAAATAGAAAGTTTGAAGAGTCAAACCACCAATAAAGAGATTGAATCAGTAACTGAAACTTCCCAACAAAGAGAATCCCAGGACCACATGGCTTCATGGATGAATGCTACTAAACATTCAAAGAAGGATCAATGCCAATCTTTCTTATGCACACCCAAAACATAAAATAGGAAATACTTCGGTACTCATTTCATGATGCCAGCATCACCCCAATACCAAAGCCAAACAGAGATATTACAAGCAAAGAAAGGCTCAAGCCAGTATTGCTAATGACTACAAATGCTAAAATCCTCAATACTATAAAAACCAAATCCAATAGCATGTTAAAAAGATTACACATCATAACCAAGTGGGATTTAATCCTGGGATGCAAGGATCGTTCAACAAGAACCAATCACTGTTATGCACCACATTAACAAAATAAAAGATTTTTAAAAAGCACATGATCATCTCGATGCAGAAAAAGCATTTCACAAAAACTCGGCATTCATTAATGATAAAAACACTCAAAAATTCAAAGACATGTATTAAAAGCCCGCAGCTAACATCATGACCAGTGGTTACCAAAGTATTTTCCTCTAGTTCTAGCACAGGCACAGATGCACACACTTACCTCTTCTATTCAATGCAGTCCTGGAAGTCCTGGAAGTCCTCGACAGAGCAATTGGACAAGAAAAAGAAAAGGCATCCAAACTAGAGAGGAAGAGGTAAAATTATCTGTTTGCAGATGGTAAGATCATATATATAGAAGACTCCAAATAGACTCAAAACCTGTAAAAACTAATAAGTAAATTCAAAATGGCATGATACAAAACCAACAGACAGAAGTCAGTTGCAATTCTATACACAATGAACTCTCCTAAAAGGAAATTAGCACAACAACCCCTTTCACCCTAGTGAGAAAAAAAGAATACTTAGGAATAAACCTAACCAGGAAATGGTTAGGATTTGTACACTGAAAATTACAAAACACTGATGAAGGTAAATGGAAAGACATTTTATGTTCATTGATTGGAAGAACATCATTAATTTCCATACTACCAATGTGATCAAAGATCCCATGTAAACTATAAAAACAAACCAACCAAAAAAACCACTAAATGGCATTCTTTACAGAAGCAGAAAAACAATCCTAAAATATGTGTTGAACCATAACAGACCCAGAATAGCCCAAGCTATCAATAAAGAACAAAGCTGGCGGCATTACCCTTCATATCAAAACATATTACAAAGCTACTACAGTAACAACAGTATGATACATACATTAAAACAGCCCTAAGACGAATGGAACAGAGTACAGAGCCCAGAAAATGAAGCCACACACTTATGGTCAACTGATTTTCCACGAGAGTGCCAAGGACGCACAGCAGAGAAAGGGTTGCCTCCTCACTAAATGGTGATGGGAAAATGGAAAAATGAAATTGGACTCTTAGCTCATACCACCTATAAGAATCAACTCAAAATGGTTAAAAGACTTAAATGTAAGACCTGAAACTGTAGAACTACTAGGAAAAAAACAGAGGGGATGAAAGCTCCCTGACACCAGTCTTGGCAATGGATTTCTTGGTTATGACACCAAAAGCACAGGCTACAAAAGGAAAAATAGACACTAGGAGTGCATCAAGCTAAAAAAGCTTTTGCACAGCCAAGGAAATGATCAACAGAGTGAAAAAGCAACCTACAGAATGGAAGATGATATTTGCAAACCATGCATTTGATAAAGGAGTAATATCCAAAATAGATACAAAGAATTTTTATATCAACACGGAGGAGACTGAAAGAGATTATGCTGAGTGAATTAAGTAAAGCAGAGAGAGTCAATTATCGTATGGTTTTGCTTATTTGTGGAGCATAAGGAATAACATGGAGGACATTGGGAGAAGGAGAGAAGAAGTGAATTGGGGGAAATCAGAGGGGGAGATGAACCATGAGAGACTGTGGACTCAGAAACAAACTGAGGGTTATGGAGGGGTGGGGGTGGGGGGTTGGGTAAGCCTGGTGGTGGGTACTAAGGAGGGCACGGATTGCATGGAGCCCTGGGTGTGGTGCATAAACAATGAATCTTGGAACACTGAAAAAATAAAAAAAAAAAAAGACCTCAAACTCAGTAGCAAAACAAACAAAACAAAACCCCCAAATAAACTGATTTAAAAATGGGCAAAGGATCTGAAAAGACACTTCCCAAAAAATGACATACACATGCCCAACAGGTCCATGAAAAGGTGTTCAGCATCACTCACTGAATTGGCAATGAGGTATCACCTCACCCCCGTCAGAAGGGCTAGACTCAAAAAGACCAGTGACGAGCGTTGGCAAGGATGTGAAGAAGAAGGAAACTCGTTTACCGTGGGTGCAAATGTAAATTGGTACAGATCCTGTGAAAGTCAGCCTAGAGTTCCCTCAAAAATTTACAAATAGAAATGCCATATGATCCAATAATTCCACTACTGGATATTTACTCAGGGGAAACAAACTCCCATTTAAAAAGACATATGCATCCCTATGTTTATTGCAGCATTATTTAAAATGGCCAAGATATGGAAGCAACCCAAGGTCTGCTGATAGATGAATGGATAAAGATGTGGAATATAAGTATATAAATACAAATATACACATACACACAAAACACACACAAAAATACAAATACATACATACACATACAGAAAAACATACACACAAAGATAAACAAATATATAAATACAAATATAAAAATAAAAATGAATGTAATGGATGTTATTCAGCCATAAAAAAGGATGAGATCAGACCATTTGGACAAGATGGATGAACCTGGAGGGTATTGTGCTAGTGAAATACCTCAGAAAGACAAGTATCTTCAACTTACTTTTATGGAATACATAGGCGTTAGGATACAATTTTGAAGGGGAAAAAAATCTCTGCTGTTATGGGGGTTATATTCTAGTGGAAAGAGACAACAGAAGAATTATATGGCATATATTAAGATGAGGAAAGCGTTAGGGAAAAATAGCACAAAGGAAGATGGGAAAGTCTGCAGTGTTTGAGTGGGTCTTTTTTTGTATCTTAAAGTCTCACTTGATATCCATATTTACGGGAAAGTATCATTTGGAGAAGATTGTGGGTTTCCAAGCACAGAAAGTTTTTGACTTAATTTAAACTGTAAGAGTTCTGAATAAATAAATTCGTTTTCTAGTTAAGAAAATGGAGGGCAAATAGGAAATGAGTTACCATCTCTGTACTCGATCAGTGGATAAAAATCCAGGATGGTTGTATTTCGTCTCTAGCTGAATGTTCAGTAACCTAAATATTATTTAGAAAATAAGGCAGTTGTTCGTAATAGTCTCATAAAACTCCTCAAAGAAAACCTGGTGGTAGGTATTAACGAAGGCATGGGTTGCATGGAGCACTGAGTGTGGTGCATAAACAATGAATCTTGGAACACTGAAAATATAAAATAGAATTTAAAAGACACACAAGAAAACATAGGGAAAAACTTCTTGACATGTACCTTGGCAAGAATTTTATGGATGTAACACTAAAAGCACAATCAACAAAAGCAAAACAAGTGAGAATTCATCAAACTAAAAAGCTTCTGCAAACAAAGGAAACCATTAACAAAATGAAAAGGCAACATACAGAATGGGGTGCTCACTTCAGCAGCACATATACTAAAATTGGAACGATACAGAGAAGATTAGCATGGCCCCTGCGCAAGGATGACACGCAAATTCGTGAAGCGTTCCATGTTAAAAAAGATAAAACCATACAGAATGGGATAGAATACTTGGAAAGGGGTTAAAACCCCAAATATATAAAGTTCTCATACGATTTAGTAGCAAGAGAAAGAGAATCCAATTTTAAAATGGGCTAAGGACCTGAATAGACATTTTTCCAAAGAAGATACTCAAATGGCCAACAACTACACGAAAAGGTGCTCAACATCACTCATCATCAAGGAAATGCAGATCAAAACCATAGGGAGGGGTCACCTCACACCTTCAGAATGGCTGTCACCAGACACAAAAGGACAAGTGCTGGGGAGGATGTGGAGAGAAGGAAACTTTGCACATTGTTGGTGGAAATGTAATATGGTACAGTCATATGGAAAACTGCATGGAGGTTCCTCAAAAGATTGAAAATACAGTTACCATATGATCTAGTAATTCTACTTCTGGGTATATGCCTGGAGGAAATGAAATTAGAATCTCAGATATTGGGGCATCTTGGTGGATCAGTTGGTTAAGTGTCTGCCTTTGGCTCAGGTCATGATCCCAGGGTCCTGGGATCAAGCCCCACATCAGGCTCCCTGCTGGGCAGGAAGCCTGCTTCTCCCTTTCCCACTCCCCCTGCTTGTGTTCCCTCTCTCACTCTCACTCTCAAATAAATAAATAAATAAATAATCTTTAAAAAAAAGGCAGCTCAGATACCTGCATTCTCATGTTCATTGCAGCATTATTTACATTAGCCAAGACAGACAGACAACCTAAGTCTCCGTCAGGGGATGAATGGATAAAGAGGACATGGTAGATCTCACTCTCTCTCTCACCAAACTATGACTCAGCCATAAAAAAGAAGACAATCTCCCCTTGGTGATAATGTAGATAGACTTTGAGCTCATCATGCTAAATGAGATAAATCAGATAGAGGAAGGCAAATACAGTATCATCTCACTTATATGTCAAATCTAGAAAAGCGGAACTCACAGGAACAGAGTAGCTCGGTGGTTGCAGGGGTGGTGGGTGGAGAGATGGATGAAGATGGATGAAGACTTCCATAAGATAAGTTCTGGGGGGTGCAATGTACCGCAGAGGACTATAGTTAGCAATACTGTGTTGTGTACTTGACATCTGAAAGTTCTCAGCACAGATGTACCCCAATTGTAAGTATGTGAGATGTTGGACGTGTTAGCTTACTGCGGCAATCATGTCACTAGATACATGGACTTATGTAGTCATTACACTATATACCTTAAACTTGTACAATGTTATATATAAATTATATCTCCATAAATCTGGGAAAAACAATCTTGAGCCAACAAAAACAAAAAGAAAACAAGGCAGATAGAAAGGGAATGCTAAACATTGTTATATGTTTCTCAATATTGGAAAAAATGTGAATGTAATTGTGGTTGGCAGCTCCTAAGATGCTTTCAAGGACCTTTACCTGTGACAGTCACTCCCTTGAATGTAAGCGGCACCTGTGGTTTACTGCTAGGTGAAATGATGAGATGCCACTCTCTTGAGTTTGCACCAGATTGTGACTTCCGCCTTGCTAACAAATCCTATTGCCTTGCAGAATTGGATGAAGGGAGCTGCCGTCTGTGAGAGGCCCACATGGCAAGGAATTAGGGTCCCTTCCAGCCAAGGGCCCTCTGGCTACTAAAGTCCTCAGTCCAACACAGCCCAACAGGAACTGAACTTTGCCAACAACCATGCGACCTTCGAAGCAGATTCTTCCCCAGTTGAGCCTTCAGATACGACCCTGAGCCATGGATGACGTGTAGACTGCTCCCTTGTGGGAGACCCCGAAGACGACCAGATTATGTGGGCCAGAAGTCCAGCCACAAATTAACAGAGTTAATAAACGTGTGCTGTTGGAACCCCGTGTTTGTGGAAGTTTGTCATGCGCCAACCATTACCTAATACAGAAAGGAAGAGAATCTTTGCTTTACGAGAATAAATTCAGAGGCCCAGGATTTGGAGCTACATGATGATAGGCTGTGGACTGACCTTTGTTCCTCTGCTAGTAATGAAAGACATGCCCACATAGGAAGAAAGAAAATACCTAAATATGAGAACAAAATTATCTCTTAGTCTGTGTCAGGTATGACAATACCAATGGTCAGTTTTTACTTAGCACTGACTAGGTCCTCTGCTGATAAGAATCACTCTGCTGATTCTTACTTTTTAGAGATTTTAAGCAGCAAAAGGATTTATCATTTCATTGGTCCTAGACCCTCAACACAGAATTGTCCTCGACACCAAGAAAAATGGCATCCAGCTGACCCAGCTGTCTGAAGTGTACAGTCTGGGGCCCCACGGTCTCAAAAAGCTGCACGGTTTCTTCATCACCCAACTGATTTCCAAGCAGAAAGAGATTTTTCAAAGTTTCTCTGCTGCCAAGAACCAAGGAAAGAAACCCACAGCAGATGCTGGTTAACCTACACCCTTCTAGCCTGTAACAGAGAAGCACAGGGAGGTAGGACCCAACCCTTGGCGACATGGGACAGAGCATATGGTGCATAGCAAACTCCTCCTTCACAAGTTCTCGACAAATGAATCTGCCAACCAACAGAGCAGCATTTTGGATACCACACCATTACGTCTGAGGGCTTTCACTCTCCCATCCACTTTCTTGTACACTTATCCCTTCTTCAGCTTTCCTGAACTCCAGACAGGGAGCTCTCCTCACCAGGTACCTACCCAGTGCTCTCTAGCTCGCAGCTGGCACATTTCAAAGTATTGCACGCAGCTCTGTTCCTACATCCCCTATATTATTCCTCCCCAGGTCCAGGCTCCTCAGGTTTGGATTATCAGTCAGAGCTGATGCAGTATCTCGAGAGACATCAGTGGTAACAACCACTAGACATCCTGAAAAGAAATAGGAGCTACAATCATGATCACCTGTCTCAAAGGTTTTATTCCATGAAGCGGCATTTTTGGACCTGTGTCCTCATGTCCATGAGGAAGGGACTTGCTTTTGGAGTAGTGTTGACAGTGATAACATACCAGATGTCATTCAGAGCCCTTAGTGCAGATTAACTCACACAGGTGTCACAGTGCTCTTATCATCCTGGTTTTACAAACAGGAAAACCAAGGCAAGAACATTTACAAGCATTTTTGTCCAAAGACACCCATAACTGGATGCAGATTTCTAATCCATGTTTTTGTGATACTGAACTTGACTATGAAGAATTATTTTAGGCAAATTCTTCTGGTTCATTTTTCTACCTTCCAGTACTTAGGTCCCAACATCACTGAGAAGAGCCATTATACTGTTTTCATAAGAAAGAATTCTACCTTATGGTTATTCCTCTCACTCAAAATAAAGTCCTTACCGGGGCACCTGGGTGGCTCAGTTGTTTAAGCAACTGCTTTCGACTCAGGTCATGATCCTGGAGTCCCAGGATCAAGTCCCACATCGGGCTCCCTGCTCAGCAAGGGGTCTGCTTCTCCCTCTGACCTCTCTCCTCTCATGCTCTCTCTCTTTCTCATCCTCTCTCTCAAATAAATAAATAAAATCTTTAAAAAAAAATAAAGTCCTTACCAACTTCCCAGATGCTCTCATGTGATCTGCCACCTTGTTTCACCTCTCCCACATCATCTGCTACTGCAGTTCTACTCACTGTCCCACCACATTGGCCTTCTTACTTTACCTTTAGCAAAAGAGCCCATTCCCATGTTACCACATCTACAGTTTTTTTTTAATTTAATTTTTTCAGTGTTCCAAGAATCATTGTTTATTCACCACACCCAGTGCTCCATGTAATCTGTGCCCTCCTTAATACCCACCACCAGGCTCACCCAACCCCCCACCCCCTTTCCCTCTAAAACCCTTGGTTTGTTTCTCAGAGTCCACAGTCTCTCATGCTTCATCTCCCCCTCCAATTTCCCCCAACTCACTTCTCCTAATGTCCTCCATGTTATTCCTTATGCTCCACAAGTAAGTGAAACCATATGATAATTGACTCTCTCTGCTTGGCTTATTTCATTCAGCATAATCTCCTCCAGTCCCATCCATGTTGATGCAAAAGTTGGGTATTCATCCTTTCTGATGGAGGCATAATATTCCATTGTGTATATTGGACAGCTATGCATAGAAGAATGAAACTCGACCATTCTCTGACACCATACACAAAGATAAACTTGAAATGGATGAAAGACCTCAATGTGAGGCAGGAATCCATCAAAATCCTAGAGAAGAATATAGACAGTAACTTCTTTGACATTGGCCACAGCAATTTCTTTCAAGACACGTCTCCAAAGGCAAGGGAAACAAAAGCAAAAATGACCTCTTGGGACTTCATCAAGATCAAAAGCTTCTGCACAGCAAAGGAAACAGTCAACAAAACAAAGAGGCAACCCACAGAATAGGAGGAGATATTTGCAAATGACACTACAGACAAAGGGCTGATATCCAAGATCTATAAAGAATTCCTCAAACTCAACACCCAAAAAACAGATAATCACGTCCAAAAATGGGCAGAAGACATGAACAGACACTTCTCCAAAGAAGACATACAAGTGGCTAACAGACACATGAAAAAATGTTCATCATTAGCCATCAGGGAGATTCAAATCAAAACCACACTGAGATACAACCTCACACCAGTTAGAATGGCCAAAATTAACAAGAGAGGAAACAAGTGTTGGGGAGGATGTGGAGAAAGGGGAACCCTCTTACACTGTTGGTGGGAATGGAAGTTGGTGCAGCTACTTTGGAAAACAGTATGGAGGTTCCTCTTTTAAAATTTATTTGACAGACAGAGATCACAAGTAGGCAGAGCAGCAGGCAGAGAGAGAGGGATGCAGGCTTCCCGCTGAGCCGAGAGCCTGATGTGGGGCTCGATCCCAGGACCCTGAGATCATGACCTGAGCCAAAGGCAGAGGCTTAACCCACTGAGCCACCCAGGCACCCCAGTATGGAGGTTCCTTAAGAAATTAAAAATAGGGGCACATGGGTGGCTCAGTGGGTTAAAGCCTCTGCCTTGGCTCGGGTCATAGTCCTAGGGTCCTGGGATTGAGCCCTGCATCTGGCTCTCTGCTCAGCAGGGAGCCTGCTTCTCCTCTCTCTCTCTCTCTGCCTGCCTCTCTGCCTACTTGTGATCTCTGTTGTCAAATAAATAAATAATTTTTAAAAATCTTTTAAAAAAAGAAATTAAAAAGAGAGCTACCTTATGACCCTGCAATTGCACTACAGGGTATTTACCCCAAAGATACAGATGTGGTAAAAAGAAGGGCCCAATGTTATGAACATTATGAACAGCAATGGCCACAGTCGCCAAACTGTGGAAATAAGCCCTTCAACGGATGAGTGGATAAGAAGATATGGTCCATATATACACTGGTTATTCATTCTGCTTGAAAACACCCCAATATTAATCTGTATGATTCAGTCTCTTACTTCCTCCAAGTCTTTGAAAAAATTTTGGCTTGTCACTGAGGGTTACATTGACTGATTTTGCCTAAGATGGTCACAACCAACCATCAGCAGTCCTGACCACATATCCCAATCTACTTTAAAAACAGAAAAAGATTCTATAGCAATTTTTACTGTCTGATGCAAGAGTCAGCAATTTTTTCCTGTAAAAAGCCAGATGATAAATATTTTAGGCTTTATGGACCACACACTCACTGCCACAATAACGGAAATTTACCATGGTAATGTAAAAGCATTCATAGACAACATGTAAATGAATGGTTGTGTGCCAGTAAAACTTTATTTACAAAAACAGGCAGAGGGTCAGATAGTTTGCTAGCCCCTGGTCTAACACAACCTATAGTTTACTTATGTCCTTGCTTCTTTTTTTTCCACATTTTCCCCAAAGCCAGTGCAATATCCATTAGGACACAGATACTTGTTTTATTCACTGATGTATCCCAACCACCTAGAAGCGTCCCTGACCGTGCACATTCAGTAATTATTTGTGGAATACTTAGATACTGAAGCAGATACTAGAAAATCTCAAGCTTAACTATTTAATAGTTGTGGAGCATTAATCATGTGCCAGTGACCATGATAATTTTAGAACAATGATAATCTACATCTGCGCTTTCAAACTTAGCATCAAAGCGTGATAAACAGTGCAGCATTTTATATGTCCTACAAGAGCTCAGAGAGGAGACCTCAACACAGGTTGGTGTAGCAAGAGAGGAAATGGAAATTTAAACTCAAAGTGATTTTTAAAGGATGACAGAAGAGTGTTTAGAATCTACAGCAGAGGACAGCAAACTATAGCACCTCAGCCAAATCCAGCCAACTTCCTTGTCTTGTCAATAAAGTTTTATTGAAACAGAGTCACATACATTTATTTATGTATCGCTAATGGCTGCCCTTGAAGGACAACAGCTGGGGTGAGTAGTTAAAACAGAGACCAAGTAGCCAACAAAGCTCCAAATATTTACTCTCTAACCCTATACAGAATAAATTTGCTGGACCCCTGGTCTATAGCATTGAGTTCATTTATCTCAAACCACAGAGCACAAAATAAGGGTCAAGGAAAAAAATGTTATTTTCCCAAGGGCAGTTTCTTGTTTCTAGGAAACAAGATTGTAGAAGGAAAGTTTCTCCCCAGAATTTTCTGTTTTCCTTGACTTGTCTACCCCCACAAAAGTCAAAAGAACCATGGATGTAAATTATAACCACAAGGTAGGAAGAAGTTTGAATTAAACAGTTATATACTATAATGTTGGTTATATGTGTGTGTGTGTGTGTGTGTGTGTGTTCCAATTAAAACTTTATTTACAAAACCAGACATCAGGCTGGACTTCGCTGGAGGGCTGCAGTTTGACAACCCATGTTTTAGAACACAGATAGTAGCATCACACTGGGCAAGACTGAATAGCAGCTCAGCCCCTGACTAGTCCTGTAAATTTGCTGGTTATTTTTTGATACAAGTCTACTAAGCACTTCAATTCAGGAGCTCACAGTCAATAGAGTTGCTATTTTATGAACAGGAGACACTCTTATGTTCTAGATTTACCCTATTTATGACCCCCTCAAAACAGACATTTGAGGTGGAACACTTTCCAAGAATAAAAAAGTTAATTTTTTTTCAGACCAGGGACAGCTCGGCATCCCTGAGGAATCTAAAAGAGCATGTTACTTAGCGTCATTAAGGAAAGACATTCAGAAAGTTATAGAAGGTTATTGCCTATTCCCATGTCATTACCTATGTTTGGTCAAAGGCCATTCCCCTACAACTGAGCTCAGTGGAGAAGCACATATCTTTGGCCCATACCAGTGGCTCAGATAAGACCACCTCCCCCAACTCTCTTCCTTCACACCTTTTCTAATAAGGCTATTTCTCAACACAGATGACCCCACTATTGCCTACCACCCAAAAGATTTTCCCTTCCCCACAAATGTGTATGCCAGGTCAGGGAAGAATCTCTGGGTCCCTTTGCTGCAGCATTTTTCATCGTATTCCAGCTGGGCCTGGCCCAGACACAGCTCTCTCTGATGCCAGAGATGAGGGATTTGGTAAACTCTGCTTCTTCTCAGTTAAAAGGTTTTGCCAAGAAATCTTACCCTGATTGTGTGCTGCCTGTTGTTGAGAGCACATATTCTCATAACCCTTGTACACCACTACCACCACTGATATCGTTGTTAAAACCCTTATTTCTGTGGTCAATCCCACCATCCAAACCCTTACACTACATGATCATCCAAGAAAGCCTTGGCAAGACTTACTCTAGTTCCTGTAATTTACAGACTGGAAACATCCAGGGCAGAGTTCAAACCAGTGCTCCATGATTTTGTAGGTAATTCATATCCTGGTCCAGATGTTTTAGGGTTTTGCTGAGTATAAGCACTCCCCCAGTGAAGCTCCAAGTTTTAGGAAGACAACAGAAGAGGAATCTGCATGGAATCACAGAGAAAAAAGCAGAGTCAACACCGTATTTTAACTGCCTGAAAGAGGACCATACATGACCCCCATCCCAATTCTACACATGTCTAGGCTGCTTGTTCCAGTCCAAAGTCTCCTGCCATGACTTCCTTATTGGAAGAGGGAATAAATGGTACCTGAAATAGTGCAGAGGATGAAATACAGAACAGAGAAAATGGAAGAGCGCATGAGAACAACCAAACTTCCATTTCCACTCACTGGATCCTGATAGCAAGGATGGCTCGACGTGTCCAACTCAATCAACAGGATACGTCACATCAACTTCTACAACTTGGTTTCCTCATTGCCTGGCTAAATTTAATCCTAAAATTTTCAGTTGTAAACTTCTGGCATTCTAAAGGAGTTGCTTTGCTGATTACATTGTAGGAACTGCTGAAAATTTTTATTTTTTTTTTGTTATGTCAGTCACCATATAGTACATCATTAGTTTCTGATGCAGTGTTCCAAGATTCATTGTTTGCATATAACACCCAATGCTCCATGCAGTCCATGCCCTCCTGAATACCCATCACTGGGCTCACCCATCCCTCCACCCCCTCCCCTCTAAAACCCTCAGTGTGTTTCCCAGAGTCCAGAGTCTCTCATGTTTCATCTCCTTCTCCGATTTACCCCCCCTTCATTTTTCCCTTCCGTCTCCTAAATGTCGTCCGTGGTATTCCTTATGACCCACATCAGAGTGAAACCATATGATAATTGACTTTCTCTGCTTGACTTACTTCACTCAGCATAATTCCCTCTAGTCCCGTCCATGTTGATGCAAAAATTGGGTATTCATCCTTTCTGATGGCTGAGTGATATTCCATTGTGTATATGGACCACATCTTCTTTATCCATGTCTTTTTATCTTTATCCATGTCTTTCTTTATCCATATCTCATGTCTTCTGCCCATTTTTTACTTGATTATTTGTTTTTTTGGGTGTTTAGTTTGAGAAGTTCTTTATAGATCTTGTATTTATAATTATAGACTTACATAAGACTTATGTAGACTTATATGACTTATATACATTTATAAATGAAAACAAATCTATCAAATAAAATACATATAAGTCTATAAAATTACGTATGTATTATAAGCATATTTATTGCTATAAAATCAATATCGAATAGACTTATATAACATGTAATATATAAACTTAAAATGATAAATAGGTAGTTATAAATTGAAACTATAAAATTAATATCAAACACGTATTTATAATTTGTTATATTTGTAATTATAGACTTGTATACTTTATTACATATTTATAATTATAGATTTAAATGTATATACATGTGTAACATATAATTATATATTTATAGAAGCATAATTATATGTAATTATATTTATAGAAGTATAATTATAAATATAAATTATATGTATTTTTCTTTCATCTGATAAATATTGTTCTATTAGGTAACAATATAATGAACCTTAAACACCTCTATTTTCCCATTCTTCAGGCCTCTATGAAATCATGCACAGTCATAGGTACTTACATGGCCACTCATTTCTTGAAAGGGGTAGTAGATGTTGTAGAAGTCCAACACTAAGACCATTACCATCTTTTCCAACTCCGAAGATATAGGTCCACTTCTTTAAAGCCCCTCCTTGTAAGCCTGCATCTAGAAACTTCCGGTGCCTCGCACCCTGTCCACCTCCTGCCTTGTGTGAGAGATCCAGAGCACAGAGTGCGAGAGGGTGTGCTCGGCAGTGGGATGACTTGGATTGTCCATCATTTTCCCCAGCTGTGGAATTCTAGCTTTTTCACGTTGAGTCTTGCCGCCTCAGGCAAAGCATTGGTCTTCTCCAATGAGCTCTCTTCTTTCTGCAAAATGGGGGCAAGGATTTGATTTGACATAGTACCTATGAAAATACAGACGTCATAAAAATACAGAGCTCCGTAAGTGAGTTTCCACATTCCCTGTGCCCTCCCCAACTGTGGAGAGAAACAGAGGCACAATGGTGAGGTGAAGCTGCTCAGGACAGTTGCAAACAGCCAGACACCCACGGAAGAACAACGACAGGTGAGCCTTAGCCCTCCTGCTTAATTCAGAGCAACAACATACTGCCTTGTGTTGAGTATGGAGGCTCCAGAACCACACTGAGGTCTGGATCCCAATCCTACCGCTCGATGGCTGTGTGACCTCGGGCTGTTTGTTAACTTGCTTAGCCCTCCTTGTCTTCATCACAAATCAGGTCAATAGTGGCATCTCATTAGGTTGTGACATTCTGAGGAGATAGACACCTAAAACCCACAACAGAAGGCTAGGACCAGGCACTTGGAAACTATTACTAATTTATCTTTTTAAAGATAAAAGTTTGTCCTTCTCCTGAGCTTCCTGTCCCAAACCCTAGTGTTCAGGTGGAATCAGGGCTTTCTATCAGACAGGACATTTGTTCTGTCCAGTGATGTGCTGGAGACCACTCCTACCAGATCACGATAACCCTGTGTTAGCTCTTCCTCCTGCGGTGTTTAATGACATGAACTTGGCAGCTTAAAATTGGCCATGGTTGGTAATTTACACCTCAGAAATGTGCAGAGCTACAAATCAGGGCTTTTTCCCCTTCCACAAGCCAGGTGCTAAACATTTATAAGCGCACAGACGTATAAGATACGTCTTTCCCAGTGGAGGTAACACCAGGTTGTTCTAGGCTTGTTCCAGGAAGAAATGGAGAAAAAAGAGCTACAGAGAAGAAACTAAAGAGGTAGAAATTCAAGAGAGCCCTTTTCTATTTTACAAAGCTGCAAAAAAACTGAATTTGATGAGGAAACCCAGAGATTTCAGACATGTTCCATGAAGAAGAAGAGCTGCAGAAGAGCAAGATCTCATTCTTGGCGATTATGGGTGACTGACGGAACAGAGACAGGACGGTAAGGGAGCAGGCAAGCTGGACTCCTCCTGACCCAAGGTCACCTGCAAAGAAAAGTTACTGGAGCCTTTATTTGCGCCTGGTCTGTCCCCAGGAGTTACAGTTCCTGACACAGATGTAAACCCTGATTTTTCTGGCCCCTCATTTGGCTACTTCATAGACTATGTTTATATGGTTTTAATTTGCTTTGTGGCCTTGGGCAAGCCACTGAAAGCCTGCCAAGGTAAAGTTCCCATCCTGTCTCATGACAACACTTTTAAACAGCTGATAAAGTCTTAGATCTTAAACATTGTAAAAGAAGTCTCCAAACAGGGAGAATTATTCCATAAAAATGGGAATTTATTCCCAAGTGAATTTTAGAGACCATGATCCTTTTTCTGCATGCTTTGGGCAACATCTGGACCCAAAGTCTAACTTTTCTGTTCATGCTGTTGGCGTCCCAACTCAGGCTTTTTCTCTTCTCTTGCCTCATGATGGTATTTGGAAAGTACATTTTTTTAAATTATTAATCAGAGAAGTACAAACCATCCATTGTCCTCCACCTACAAGTACGCACAAAGGTAAAGATCTTTCTGACCATCCATCCCATCTCATTCCCCTCTTCCTATTCCCCACAAGAAATCCTCAGGAGACTGACCTCCCCATTCCTTTAATCCCCTATATGCGAGTGCATTCATTCATCAAAAATACAGCATTGACTTTTTACAATTACATTAAGATCCTACACTAAATGCATTCTGTGTTTCATTGTTAGTCTATCCATATTGATAAAGATACGATAAACATAATATGGGTAGACTGAAAATAATGTATGTCATGTAATATACACGTATAACGGAATGTGTGTGCATATCTCAACATGGATAGATAAGTGTAAGCACACAGGAAGCACACGCATACATTCTTTGCACATGCACCACATTCTGTGGTGAAAGCTGTGTGCAGGTGTGCGTGTGTCCACACATACAAAAAGGTTGAGCTACATCGTAGGTATGTAAACCCTATGCATACATACTTATCAATATCTAAACTGTGTTTCTGTAATCTGATACAATAGCCTTGTATATACATATTTCATTGAAATGATCTATTGGTAGGCTTTTAGGTGGTTTCTAATATTTGACGTTATATGTATCACTACAACCTACAACCTTGTCAGTCTCTTCTCATACATGAGCCTCGGTATTTAACCAACTAGAGACGTCCGTGCACCATGTGGAGCGACGGGGCAACCAGCAGAAGGGTAACACTGTAACAAGAGGGAGGCATCTGGCATGGGCATGGAGAACTGAGCTCAACATCCAGCAGCACAGAAAGACTTTAGTAGACAACGTCCAAAGTCTCTATGACGAACACCAGCAAGATACACTGCTGGTCTCAGTGTCTACCTGGGGCTCCAGGATTACTCTACCAGCTGAGCGAAGCCTGTACTTCTCTTCATCAGTAAAACCTCCAACATTTGATTCTCTTTTGATGGGAAGGCTCTGCTGACCCCAGGAAAGCTGGCTTCATACACCCGGATTGGGTGGTGCAGATCCTGAGTCTGTCACCCTGCCAGTCAAGTAACGATTTTCCCCTCCCTGGCCTTTCCTCTTTCTGAACACATCCCTTCTCAGGATTCATGGCTTCCATCTCCTAGTTCAGGAGGGCATGAAGTTCAAATTGAGTTTTATGGCACAGGGCTAGATCGTTAAATTATTGACACTGAGACTATTACATGATAAAGAAATGGCCCAGAACAAGTACTTAACCAGGTGCAGGAAAAGATTTCACACCGGAGAGTAAATCTGAACATTCGGGCTAAAACAACGCCTTATGATTCTGTCTCTGGAGTCATGCTCATTCAGTGGAATACACTGAAAACGTAGAAGCACAAGATTAAGTAGTGTGTGAACCCCAGAGCAGACTCCGCAAGTCGGCCTCTGAGGAGCTACAAAATCACTGTCAACGAAAGCTGCAAGGGCGGCACCGCCCCCAAAGGAACACCTTAGTAATTCTCTCTTGCCTCCTTCCAAGCTTGGGGTCATTTCTCCGGCATTGCTAATCTTACGTCCCTGCATGACCCATCACGTCTCCCCCATGGTTCCCCAGATTCCCCTCTGGTCCTCCTCTTCCCATTGCAGCCTCCGGCTAAGACCCTCCATTCTCCATTTCCTTCCTCCAGATGAAGGCCTCCAGCCCTGTAAACGAAGACGGGGAGGGGAAGTGGAAGGAACGCTTAAGGAGTATTTCATTTCTGGGTTCCCATGCCATCAATTTAGGAGTCAAGATGAATAAAATCACCAACTCAGGTGACCGCTGACAGAAGAATGGATGAATGCAGGGTGGTCTGTCCACATGATGAAGTAAGATTCAGTCTTTAAAACAAGGAAATTCTGACACCTGCCCGGTCACAGATGAACCTTGAAGATATTGTGCTAAGTGAAATAAGTCAGCCAACAAGAGGATAAATACTAGATGATCCCACTTTTTTTTTTAAAGAGTTATTCATTTGAGAGACAGAGAAAGCATGAGCAGGGGGTAGAGGCAAAGGGAGAAGCAGGCTCCCTGCTGAGCAGAGAGCCTGATGCGGGGTCGATCCCAGGACCCTGAGATCATGACCCAAGCCAAAGGCAGATGCTTAGCCCACCAAGCCACCCAGGCACCCCTGTGTGATCTCATTTTTTTAAAGTTTTTTTAAATTCATTTATTTTGAGATCGCAAGTAAGCAGAGAGGCAGGCAAGTAGAGAGGAAGGGAAGGAGACTCCCTGCTGAGCACAGAGCCTGATGTGGGGCCTGATCCCAGGACTCTGGGATCATGACCCGAGCGGAAGGCAGAGGCTTTAACCCACCGAGCCACCCAGGCACCCCTGTATGATCTCATTTTTATGAGGTACTTAGGATGGTCAAATTCATAGAGATAGAAAGTAGAACAGTGGTTGCCAGGGGCTCAGGGAACGGGAAATGGGGAGTTAGTGTTTAATGGGGACGGAGTTTCAGTTTGGGAAGGTAAAGGTCCGTGGATGGATGGATGGATGGATGGTGGCGAGGGTTGTGCAGCAGTGTGAAGCTCCTGAATGCCACAGAATTGTCCACTTTAAAGTGGCTAAAGAGAGACACGTGGCGGGGGCTCAGGTGGTTAAGTGTCTGCCTTGGGTTCAGGTCATGATGCCAGCGTCCTGGGATCGAGCCCCATGTCAGGCTCTGTGCGTAATGGGGAGTCTGCTTCTCCCTCTCTCTCTGCCTGCTGCTCTGCCTGCTTGTTGCTCTGTCAAAATCTTTCTTTAAAAAAATGGCTAAACGGTGAATTTGTTATGTCCACCTTACCACAAACATCACAGGAGAAAAAGAATGAGAAAATCACTTCATGTCATCTGTGGAGAAGAGGGATAACATCCTGCCAGGGTTTCTGAGAGACAGACCAGCCAGAAGAACCAAAGAACTCAGTCCCTGAGCTACATTTATGTTACGGGGACATCCATTCCCACCCACTAGAAGACACTCCAACAGCTTCCCTGTACTCTCAAACCTGTCCCTCCGAAGCAGAGGCCAGCAGAAAAGAGGGGAGAGGATGTACAGACCAAGAACTGAGCCAGGAAGCATCTCGTGAGCAGGAAGGATCCAGAGAGGACAGGGTTGAAGGAGATTACTAACCAAAGAGCAACATTTGCAGGTGTTTACCTCACACTGTGCGTTTTGCAAGTTATTTTGTGTAATTTTCACAAAGCCCCAGATTGGTGCTATTAGACCCATGCTGTAATGAGAAAAATTGGCTCCGAGGGTGTAAATCGCTAAGAAGCAATGGTGCCATCATGAGAAGCCACTGTGGAGGTTTCCATTCCATAGAATCTATTTGTCTCACCAGATTCCACTCAGGGGGTCCTTTTCTCAATACAGTTCCTCCATCACCTCACAAAAGGGATTCTCTCCACTCCTAACCTCAACTACACACCACCTCTGCCTTGCCCCCAGCCACTCCCTAGACCTGGCCACGTCTACTCACACTTTTAAGATGGCAAAGTAGCAAGTGTGGAAAAAGAGTGGGTGGGGAGGTCTTCTGGATAAGCACAGACTTGCACTTAGTGTGAATCTCTCCTTGCTGGGTCTCAGGCTTCATAACCCATGTGAGCCCGGGCAAGCAGCTCTGCCATCACAGCTCATACAGATCCCTTCCATCCCATCTCTTCCTTTCCTGAACCCTCAATCCCCTTCCTGGGGCAGGGATGGGTGGACTTATCACTGATTCCCCTAGAAAGCCACTTTGGCATTACATGGCTTTGAAATAAAACAACACTCTTGGCCACCCAAGGGTTAAGATGCTCTGCTGTAATTGAATTAATTCCATGGCAAATTCAGGAACTCTAGAATAAATTCCTAAAATATTATGAAAACAGTAATAGAGAATTTGTAGCTCCAACACAGGAGACTATCCCTGTATTATAAAGAAACAAGGAACGTCAGGGTCATCTTGGATTGAGGTTAAGAAGTGGTTTGTCAGATTGTCAGAAATGACATGATACCATTTTACTCAGCAGTAACTGAAGTCATGACATAGTAACTAAAGCAGTCTAAACCTTTCGTTTTTAAAAGTCTCTCCCTCAAGTTTTTCTAAGTCCATATACCTCTCCCCACTCACTCTCTATCCCAGTTTTTGTCTACAATGAATGACCAAAGTGCAGCAGGAAGAGAACGAAGAATTTCAAGGATCTAGGTTTCACTTGGATTTAATGGCAAGAACATAGAAGGATCAAGGCATTCAACTTACTGGAAGACCCCACTGGCTTTCATCAGGCATGCTGGATCCTAAATGGAAGACATGGTTCCAAGTTCCATTATTTGACTTACTATTTCTGTGATCTGTTGTAAAACATTCATCCTCAGTATCTTCTTTACGTTCAGTTAGTCACTGTCTAGAACATCATTCGTTTTTGATGTGGTGTTCAATGATTCATTAGTTACATGTAATACCCAGTGTTCATCACAACACATGCTCTCCTCAATCCTCATCACCAGGCTACCCCAGCCCCAGCCCCTCTGAAACCCTTAGTTTGTTTCCCTGGGGTCCAGAGTTGCTCATGGCTCCTCTTCCTCCCTGATTTCTCCCCCTTCAGTTTTCCCTCCCTTCCCATACTTACCTGGCAGAGAAGATACCCTGATCACCCTCCACATCTTTGATTTTGAATTCATCAGGGAGGAATGTCCCCACCTACAGGGTTCTGATGAGGATTGAGACATACCACAAAGGTTTTAGAAGCTACAAAATGCAAAATAAAATGAATATCCAACTGTTCCTTAAGACTTCTGATGGCTTTTGCTTATTGAATAAGGCAAAGGAGAGAAAATTGTAATAAGCTCCTATTCTCACATCCATTCTCATGCATGACATTAGTTTCATATTATATCCTGTGTAGGATCCATGGGTCCTGTGTGCAGGTAGGTTAAATACACTTTAGTTCTATCACAGCCATAGATCACTGAAAGGTAGACGCAAAAGCCAAAATTGGGTCTATTTGCATGTTAGGAGTGGTTCTGGAGCTCCATCTGGCTGGTTTATCCACAGTAGGATAACTGGAATTAGAGTCACATCCATCCCATCTCTCCATCTACAGTAAATGAGGCTTTAGGCTTTCTCAAGGTTTTTTATTTTTATATCCTTTGCTTTATTGAATCCTCTTAACATATGAGAAAGACATTACACCAGGAAAAACAAAAGGAAATTTGAGGCAAAGCCAATGTAGGGTCTTGGGGCCAAATGTGGAATTAGACTAGGATTCTAGAGATTGGATATTTAATATGCTGCCTACAACAAATGGTGGTAGAGCACTCTGGAGGTCACAGCTCATTTGTCCCTATGAACACGGACACCTCAGCAATCTCCTGGTGGTTTTAATCCAAGACCCTCCCATGGTGAAGCCATGGCATCTCCTCATTGGGTCACCACCACCATTTGTCCTCAAGGTCATTGAAATCCCATTTACACTTGACTCTTAGAAAGGACCCTCTCTCCTGCAATTCCTCCAGCTCCCCCTTCACTATGTCGTATAACTCTTTCTTGAGCCTGCAAGAAATAGAGAGAATGCTTTTAAAAATGCATTACTTTAGATGTGAAGTTGATAATATAATGTCCTGAATAATACAGCTTTTGATCAACTTCCCAAATTAGGCAAGATTCCTTGGAATCCAAGAGGATTTCTGCTAAAATTTGCCCAGTTCAAAGTCCTTTCCAAGGGGTAGGGGGGTAGCCATGGCTTACCTTTCTGACCTCATTCTCCAGATTACTGAATAAGGGGGAGAGTATTCTAATTCAATGCTCTATTTCAGTGCCTGGAAGGAGCAATACAGAGCTTGGTAGTCCAACCTCAGGGCCTTTATACATGCTACTCCAACTTCCTTAGAACACTCTACTCTTTGTCTCTTGTCACTGTCCAGGTGCCCCTCCTGATATATAGCTTCCTCCTTCCAGCCTCCCTGGGACTTAAGAACCAACATCACCACATCAGACACACTTTCTGTCACTGCTCTGACTACCCTTGTTCTTCTACCACAGTCCAGAGTTTTCCTCACAGCATTCACGACAACACTGCTTTTATCCATCTCAGATTTGTCATCTCCCTGAGCAGAATGAAGAGCCATGAGGGCAAGCCTCACGACCATTCTGCTATCAACCATGGCACACTTGTCAGCATTGAAGGGGATGTTGTTGAGTGAAATATTGAATAGGTACAAGCATGAGAAAAGCAAGGGGCCTCCTCCACTTCCCAAATGTTTGTAGGACCATGCTGCCCTGCATGGTCATCACTACCCACGTGGGGCCATTTAAACTGCAATTTAAACTGAGAAAAGTAAAAAACTCAGTTCCTGGGTTGCACTAACACCCTTTTGAGTGCCCAGTTATCACATGCTGCTACTGGCTACCCTGCTGGACAGGAGGTATAAACTCCTTCCATCATCACTAAAGGTTCCGCTGGCTGGCCCTGCTTTAGGAAATCAAATGCAGGCTGAGCCCAATGCTCGCTTTAAAATATCAGCCAACCTACCCCCCTCTCTCAGCTAGTGCTTCCCAGTGTAAAAGTCACTGGGGATTACCCAAGTTTCTGTAGTTTGCACGTTGATTTTTTCAAGGCCTTCCACAGTATGCCGATCCCACTGGGCTCCAAGTCATTCTGCAGAAGGTTCAGGTGAACCAGGCTTTTACTGCTTCCAAGAACAGAGGAGAGATGCTGGCAGCAAGCAGGCGTCAGATTGCATTTCTCCAACCTAGGAGTGGGTGGAAAGGAAGTGTGAAAGATGGTCCTCCAAGACTGAGAAGTTAGAAGTGATACCGGATCTAAGGAAAAGTACGTGGTTAAAACAAATTGGCTTCTAGTGGAGAGCTTACCACACACCGGACACTTCTCCAAATGTTTACACATAACTCACTAATCCATATACCAGTCCTATCATATGTAGCCAATATCTTCAACTCCATTTGCCAGGTGAGGAAACAGAACATTAGCCTGTCCAACCATCAAAGAAACAATATTCAGCCCTAAAAAGTGGTGTGAATTTATTTATAAGATCCTTGAAAGGACTAAAATAAGACTACAACCCTTTCCTTATACTTTCATCTTGTTCCTAATTTCAACACAACAAAATCTGTATTCCTAGTAGCTAGCCAACCATATGTTCAAAGACAAAAGTGACAGTGATATCACTTTAAGGTAGTGGAAATTTCCATCTAAGCCTATAAAGAAATGTGATAGGTGTCCAGACATGGAAATTTTGATACATCAAGAATAAAGGGAAAGAAGGTTTCCTTAGGAAGATGTTAGGAGATGTTGGGAGATGTGGAAGATTTTGGGTAGGATCCAGAGAATGCTTCAAGGTAAAGGCACTATTTGGTGGACAGGAAGAGGAGGATACAAGAGAAAAAAACGGTTCCAACATCACCCAAGTGTGTCCTGTCTCTGGTCTAGCGCCCCCTGCAGGGCCTTTACCACCATGTTACATATTATTGACCTCCATCATGTACCTTTACTAGTAGTATTTCCCAATGAGGGGTGATCTCCCCTCCCCCCCAGTAGGAGACTGAGCAATGTCTGCACACGAGGGTGGCATCTGGAGGGTGGAGGCCAGGGATGCTGTTCTGCAGCATACAGCACACAGAACAGCCCACGGCCAAGGACTACCCAGCCCAAGTTGTCAGTAGTGCAGAGGTTGAGAAACGCTGGTCTGATGGTAAAGGTGGAAGCCTGTGAACACAAATAAGACACTCAGGTGCCTACTTTAAAGCTTATACATTGGCAGAGTGCCCAGGTGGCTCAGTGGGTTAAGCGTCTGCCTTCGGCTCAGGCATGATCTCAGGGTCCTGGAATGGATCCCCACATCGGGCTCCCTGCTCAGTGGGGTCTGCTTCTCCTTCTGCTCCACCCCCCACCGCTTGTGCTTCTCTCTCCTCCTCTCTCCAAAAAATAAATAAAATCTTTTTAAAAATCGCTAAAGCTACAACACTGGAGAATGAAACTGACTGAAAGTGAACCGAATATCGGGCAGGCATTCATCATTAGAGACAGGGCAATAACTGTTGCAAACATTTTATTCATTTATACATCCGGAGAAGGTCCTAGAGAGTGAGGGTTTAAAACCAGACCAGCATTCTTAAGGCACAAATAGGACCTCGAATTACTTGCATAAGTATGACAGCTTCTCCTTTACCTATAGGATACAGAATATTGAACCTCAAGATCCTTCTTGAAGGACAGGGATGTGGTGAAAAAAACAAACAACTTCCGACTTATTTCACTTATTAAGGGCATAAGGTCCTCAAGGTCCATCCATTTAATGGAAATGGCAGGATTTCCATAGAGAAAGACTGTGTGATCTCTAAGCATTTTGTGAGAGTGAGTAGACATGGCACATATGTGAAAAATAGCTATCATGTAAGCCACACTTAACCAAAACTCCTATTATTGGAGTAGAAACCATCTCAGTTTGCTGAACAAACACATCACCTTACGGTTAGAATCAGACTCCCCCTTCGATGGAAAAACTCTGGAGCAGGAAACACAGTACACCAGCCCCCACGTGCTATCCCAAAGGTACTGACCGAAATGAAGAGTATCTACAATACACCACAGGTGGGGAGTGACCAGAAAGAACTTCTGTTTCTGCACTTGAACCTCACTGTTAAACAGAAGAGATTCCGAACAAGAGAACTTTGTCATTTGTTCCTTGCCTCCTTGAACCCCCAGGTGACCGTGTGTCATCCCCTCCGGATACGAGAGTAGGATGGGGGCTTCCCACAAAGAGGACTGCGTCAGCTCACCCAAGCGTGTTCAGTGCAGAGCTCAGGTCTTTCAGAGCCTCACACAGGTGCATCACGCCATCATCCCGAACATCATTGCTCCCGAGATCCAAAATTTTCACGTTATGATTATGCTGGAGGGCGTTAGCAAGCTCCTGACAGCCCCCTGCTGTTAAAGAACAGCCCGACAAACTGCGAAACAAACAGAAAGGGGGAAAGAATACGAATAAGCATCCTCAGGCTTTGCTCTGTCTACCCCAGCCCACATCACACTCCTCCGAGGGAAAGAGATGCCGAAGCCAGACTTCTCGTGCTGAGCCCTGGGAAGAAGAGGGTGCTGGTCAGGAGGTCTGAGACTCTATCTATGGGTAGAAAGGACACAGCCGACAGGACAATACTGCTCTCTTCCCCATGCCATCTTCAGAGTTTGCACCTGGCTTCCTCTGGACTTGACCTCATGCATCCTCCCCTTTGCTGATTTTACTTTTTCTTTCACAGAAATAGATGGCAGCCACAAATCTGACTGCATGCCACGTTCTTGAAGTCCTCTGGGAGTCATCAAACCCACAGAGTGGCCTTGGGAACCCCCAACACACACTGTGGTTGGTCCTTAGCCGTGATCCCAGTAGCCTCACCGCCCACTGCAGGCACAACCCTCCCCAACACACACACACACACACACACACACACACACACCTATCCCCCTACAGGAGAACCTGCAGCTCCTCTGTGTATAGAGCACACACGTCTATACCCGGGACTCCAGCCCCATCTGGAGCTCAGGCATTTTCAAGTCAAGTGACACACTTTCTTCCCATCCTCTGAAGGACAGAGAGGCAAAGGCACTCACTCCAGGTTCTGTAGGCGGCAGTCCGGGCGGCTCAAGGCCTCACACAGAAGCTTCACCCCCTCATCTCCCAGGCTGTTCCTCCTCAGGTTCAGATGTGTCAAACTCTTGTTCTCAAGGAGAGCGTCTGACAAGTACCTGCAGCTGGGGGCCCCGAGCTGGCAGAACCAGAGCCTGCGGGGGCGAGAGCCACAGAGACAGATGCTTAGGAAGGCAGCCCGAACCGAGGCCCCTGGGGATGCAAGCCTCAGGCCCCACCTCTGAGTTCAACCACGGGGTCCCCTTGAACCCCAATCCAGGATAGGTCACGTAGCCGTGCTTACTTATCCTTTCCCAGATTTATGCAATGAGCACAGCAAGAACGTTCTGGGCTTTAGTGGTAGTCTCAGAAAAAGAAAGCAAGCCAATAGAAGGATGATGATTGGGGCACTAGGTGGTTGGGGCACCAGGTGGGCTCAGTCGGGTGAGCACCCAGCTCTGGATTACGGCTCAGGTCCTGATCTCAGGCTCCCGGGACTGAGCCCTGTGCTGGGATCCGCACTCTGTGGGGAGCCTGCTTGAGGATTCTCTCTCTCTCTCTCTCTCTCTCTCTCTCTCTCTCTCAAATACATAAATCTTTAAAGGCTGATGATCAAAGCCTATCAAGTTTCAGTAACACAAGAGAAGTTCCAAAGACCCCCCATGAGCATCGCGCTTACAACGAATGATCCTACATTGTGGACTTAGAGTTCTCTAAGGTTTACCATTTTCTATGTAAATAGTCTGTGTTAAGTGATATCTCAAAAAACATTAATAAGAATGGTAGAAGAGGGAACTTTGGAAGGTGATGGGTAGGTTTTAGGTCTTAATGGCGGTGATGGTCTCGAGGGTGCGTAGCTGTCCTCTAACGCACCAACTCGTGTGGTAAACATGTACGACTTCTCACATGGCAGAAACATTTAATGTGAGAGGTTTTTTGTTTTTTAAGTAAAAATTAAAAATACAAGGGGAAACACTTTAAATGAGCTTGAGGCAGCTAGGCATGAACCCAGGGCTTCGAAGCTCATCAGATGCAGTTTGACTGGTGCCCGGCCGTTACCGACTGTCGTCAGGACTGCGGCGTTACCCTCCAAGGTCTTCACCTCTCGCTAAGGTGGAGCCCGAGCGCCCATCACCGCACTGCCGATCCCATGGGCTGGGACACATGGTGCTCAGAGCGGTGCTCAGCACGTGTGCAGTACAGACTGTAGGAGATAGAGTATAGCAAGCGTAGGCAAGCATTAGGTGTATGTAAGATGTGTGCTATGTGTAGGCATATAAAATACTTAGGATTACAGAATAGACATGTTAAACATACAAGACATGTATGTTACTGTGTAACATCATGAATCATATAAGTTACATTTATGATTTATATATTGCATTTTGGTATATATTCATGTATCTATATTAAATATAATTACATATTAAAATATATTGCTATAAGCATAATTATAATTAGCATACATATTAACTTACTGTAACCTGTCACAGTCCTATATAACACATTAGTTTGTATTACGTATGTATTCATTAGCTGTTCATGGTTCTTTGGGGCTCGGGGCCAAGTGAGCGCTAACCTTCTGGTCCATAGCTCAGATTCCACCGTCTTTCACCATTTACCCCCTCGGATGCACCCCTTGGCCTTCTTACCCTTTTATATTCATTCACCTGAACAATATCCGGTTCCCAGAAAACCCATCTCTGCATCTATTCCAAACCTTCCAGAGAGCAGCAGAGTGCAGCTGACATAAGAAACATCTAGGAGATCACACTTGTCACCCGCCATTGCACGTGGACTCATCCCCACCCAGCAACCCCCTTGATACCTAGGGTCCTGCAGGTATCCGCTCAGGTAACATCGCTACGTGGCCGGTCAGTAGGCATCTCACGCTCCAGCATCCCAGACCAAACCCCTCACGCCTAAACCTCATCCCCCCAGGTCTTCCCCATGTCTGAAAAAGATCCCGCCTTTCACCCAGCAGCCAAGCCCATCATCTGGAGGCATTTGGGTTCTTTCCTTCCTCAACCACATCACGGCATCAGCAAGTCCTCCTGGCCCCAGCTTCGAGTATACCCCAGACCCGACCACCTCACTCTGGTCAATTCGTGGTCATCCTCTTGCCTGGTCTACAGGCACTTGCTTCTGCCCCCATTTTTGCTTCCATTATAGTCCACCCTTCACCTGCCGCTGGGGTAATCTTTCAGAGCATGTCCCTGTACAAACTCCGGTCCTCAGACAAGGTTCCGCCTCCAAACACAACAGACTCCTTCACGGCCGGGACATATTCCAGGCCTCGTCCTGCCTCTCCAGCTTCATCTCTGCCTGTCATGCCCCTCACTTGTGTTACCCCAGGCTTATTAGTGGTCTTGTTATTCCTACAACACCCCAAGAACATGCCAGTCTTGGAGCCTCTGTCCTCCTCTTCCTTCTGTGTGTGTGGCTCCTTCAGCCAATGTCTGGTGGCTTCAGTGTCACCTCCTCTGATAGGTTGGTGAGAGAAGACCTTACTAAGACACCAGCCCACCACTCCTCGTCTATTCATTCCTCTTCGTTTTTCTTCCTAGCAGAGCTCCTGGTCTTGTTGTTTGGTATCTCACTCATCCTCCACACAGGCGGGTGTCTGTCTTGTCCCCCACCCCAACCTTGGTGCACAGCTTGGTGTCTAGAGATAGGAGCTCAGTCATCACTTGACCAGACAGTAATTTCCTGGTATCCTTGTTAAAATGGAATTCCTTGGCACAACCCCCAGAGACTGATTCAGCAAATCTGGGGCTACTCGGAGCCTGAGTTTAGAATGATGCCCCGCACAACACATGTTAGTAGTCAACGGTATAAATGGGTCCCAAATGAAGAACCCACTATTCCCCCCTTGCCCACCCCCAAGGAGTCACTTCCGGAAACGGAACCCTGAGGAGCTTACACCAGTCTCTCTAAGGTGCACTCGGGGTGAGTCAGGGAAGAGCAGAGCAGCCTCACGCCATCATCCTGGAGTGGGTTAAACCCCAGGCACAGCCGAGTGGTCCTCTGGATGCTGGTGAGGCACGATGCCAGGCCCCGATAGATGGCCGCTGACAGCTGGCATTTCTCCAGGCTGTAGAAGGTCCAAGTGCAGTGTGAGCCCCAGCTGCGCCCACTTCTTTCTTTCTCAAACTCCCAGTCCCTTGGGCCACACATCTGGGACCCAAACATCATGAAACAATTAAACTGGATAAAGGACAAAGGTTTTAAGGAGAAAAAGGTGGGTCAGCGTAAGGGCTTCTCAATCTCAACCCTACTGACCTTTGGGCTAGATCATTCTTTGTAGTGGTGTGGGGCTGGGGCCCCCCAGGGCACTGATGGATGATGATCATACCCGGTCTCCACCTACTAGATGCCAGTAGCGTCCTCCCCTCCCAACTGTGAGAACCAAGAAGTGTCCAGACATTGCCAAACGTCCCCTGGAGGACAAGATCACCCCCAGCTTAAAACCACTGGGTTTTCCGTGTTCACTGTGGAGTCTGCCTCTCCCTCTCCACCCCCTCTCCTGTCCGTGCTCTCTCTCTCAAATAAAATCATTTTGTCTATCAAGTTAGCCGCCATACAGTGCATCATGCGTTTGGAGGTAGTGCACAATAAAATCTTTTTAAAAAATTGGGTGCCTGGGTGGCTCAGTCAGTTAAGCATCTGCCTTAACTTAGTTCATGATCTCAGAGTCCTGGGATTGAGCCCCAGGTCGGGCTCTCTGCACTGCGGGGAGACGGTTTTCCCTCTTTCCCTCCCACCTGCTTGTGTTCCCTCTTTCTCTCAAAATCTTCAAGCACTAGGTGTTATATGCAACGGATCTATTATTGGACACTACCTCGGAATGTACCATATGTTCGCTAATTGAATTCAAGTTTTAAAAATGTTAAAATAAGAAGTTAAAATATTAAAAAATAAATAAAAAATAAAACCACGGGGTTTAGAGGAGGCTGGCAGGTAAGTCAGCCACAATTAAGGTGAGGGCAAAGCCGGCTGAGTTGGAGCCCCAGGGACACGGTGGAAAAGAGTGAAAATACTTACTTGTGGGGCATAAGGAATAACACGGAGAACATGGGGAGCTGGAGAGGAGAAGGGAATTGGGGGAATCGGATGGGGAGACGAATCACAAGAGACTGTGGACTCTGAGAAACAATCTGAGGGTTTTGGAAGGGAGGGGGTGGGGGGTTGGGTGAGTCTGGTGGGTACTAAGGAGGGCACGGATTGCACGGAGCACTGGGTGTGGTGCATAAACAATGAATCTTGGAACACTGAAAAAATAAAGTTTAAAAAGATAAAAAGTAAAATTTAAAAAGAGAAAAGAGTGAAGATAGGGACAGTGTCAGTGGGGTAGTAAGTACAATAAGGGATCCCCAAGACTCCCCCAGACATGCTGCCACTGTCACCCCACCCTGCCACTTAACCTTGCAAAGACACAATTTTGACAAGACAGGAAGACTTACGACAGCTCCTGCAGGGAGGACGTTGACACTGTGGAGGGCCCCTGCAGACTTTTTTCCTCAATGCCTGAGAGATCATTGTCCCCCAGGCTAAGGAAGCGCACACTCGAGTTCTTGCGGAGCTCCAGAAAGAGATGACAACACGTCAGAGGGGTGAGGCCACACGACTCCAACCTAACAAAGGGGCCCCAAGACAGGCAGTTACTCCAGGGAGGGGAGGTCTTCGTCTGGAGGCCCCCTTGTGCCACAAATGAAGGCTTATTTCTCCTTGTTCCTCATAGTCTCCCCAGGCAGGACGGCCTCCACGTCCGCGCCACTGTCAGGGCCTCATAGCGCCCGGCCCAGAACCACTGAGCAGCCTGTTAGAAACGCCAGCTCTCAGGCCCCCAGCAGCCCTGCCGGCTCTCGGGGTGTGGGTCCCAGGACACTGCATTTTAACCTGCCCCTTGGGCGGCTGTGGTAGACCTGAAGTATTGGGAAGCACTGCCTGGGCCCCCCACACTTGTCCCCTTTGCTCCTCTTTCCCTACGTCCTTCAGGTGCTGTGCTGAGTCCTGCCCTCCCGGCGTGTCACTGAATCTGGGGGCGACCCCGGGACAGATCTGGAAGACCAGAGATTTACCACAGATACTGGAGGTTGCAGGCAGAATGCCTCAGGGTTTTAAAGATCATGGTGGACACAGGAATTCCCAGGTTGTTCGAGCTCAAGTTCAGATGGGTCAGCCTTTGGTTGCCGTGTAGGACGAGGACAAGCTCCTTCAGAACCCGCACAGGACTTACCGACTTGCACCTGAGGAAAACAGGAAGTGAGGAGGCTGGCCTTATGGGAGGGGGTACACCCTCCTCTTGCCTTTCTCCCCCACCCCGTCCCCCCACGTGGACCGCCTCCCTCAAGGATATCATCTCCAAGAGGAATCGGAAACTTGAAGCCTGGCCGGATGTGTTGCACCAGGAGTTGATCCCCTCCCCCATCGCATCTGCCAGAGGAAACCCTGGAGCCCCCTCTCTTCTGGGCAGGGGGTGACCCCCCCAACCCAGAAAGATCTGATGAGAACACCACTCTTCTCTTGTTTTCTCTTCTTTTTCTTCACGTCTTTAGGTCTAAGTGATAATAACAACGCAGCGGGGAGGGAGGGAGGATGCAAACGCCGGGTCCTGGTAAAGGGACATTTGAGGCTGTGTCCTATGCGTCTGACGCAGATCACAGGACACACGGAGGTTCGAGGACCGTCGCTCCTGCCAGGTCTTCTGCTCTAAGCTCTCTGCAGCAGTGCGCGCATCCGGGTTCCAGACCTCAGGGCAGCCCCAAATCGCAGAGGGACAGTAGGACAGAATTAGTTGGCGTGGACCCCAGAGCATCCGACCCAACACCTTCCCCAGCCCTAACATGCAGTCTGTCCTCCGCCAGGTGGCTCTTCCCTGGCTTCTTCAACAGCCACCTCCGTTGCCCCTACCTGTGGAGCCTGTGAGCTCTGCTTACATCACGCAAGGGGTTTCGGTCCAAAACGATGTGTCAGCTCCCATGGGCAGGTCTTTACTCCAACACCTTTTAGACAGGCGAGGCCCTTCTGCTTTCTCTATCTCCCAACATGAAGCCTCCCCCTCCATGCCGAGTCCCCAAACAGATCTTCTCCTGCTCTGGGAGGTCTCCATGTCGCCTCCACTGCGCTGGCCATCTAAGTGTGTTCCTCCCTCATGGGCAGCCCCGCGCAGCGGGAGTCAGCCTTTCCGTTCCCGGCGGTAACCGCAGAATGAGGAGATGCTTGTTAAATACCCACTGAGTGAAGAAATGCCCGAGCACGAACTCCCCACCTTCCCTTGAGACCCTTAAGGCCCAATTCATGTGGGGCCCACATAAAGTCGCCTCTCAAGTGCTTTGTCCCAGCCATGTCCTCCAAGCTTCCCAGTCCTCTGCAGTCAGCTTAGAACAGCAGCCTTGCGCAGAGGTCCTGGGGGCAAGGCCGTCCGTGTGCCCGCACCTCTCACGCAAGACCACGCGACGGAGTACCAGGTCTTCGCCTGAACGCATACCAACGTGTTTGTTATCCCAAGCACCACAGCTTACCTTCTGAAAAAGAGATCGTCCCTGCAATAACCAGGAGAAAAATGCCGGATTGTTCCCCGTTGGAATTTCACACACCATGTGCACACTTACGTCAGTCTTTGGAGCTTGCATCTTGGGCTTCTCAGCTCATAACAGAGTTTCTTCATGCAAGAAGCGTTAAGCTTGCTGTTACTCAGGTCCAGCTCCCTCACATTCCCATGGCAAAACACGGAGCAAACATCCTGCCACTGATGTATCTTGGAGTGCAGGCTTGTCATTTAGGAGAGAGAAAGAAGGTTACTGAGGTCAACCGCACCTGACGCCCAGAGTGTGGCCTACAGGAGACAAAACCAGACCCATGGGAAGTGAAGGAATTCATTGGCGTACTGGGCAGGAAAACCGGGACCACAAAAGTATTAGTTCTTTAAGTCGCAGATGTTTTATTCCAACAATCCTCACCGTCCTTCTTGGAGGAAAGCAGCGGTGAGGGAGGGGAGGTGGCCATTGGTAGGATTCTCACACGTTCAGGCTTCAAGTCGAAGACGCTGAAGGTGAACTCAGAGCTGTACTACCTATGATTTAACCTCTGTGCTCCAATTTTCTATCTCTAAATGTATATACTAACTTACTCTCATAGGATATTGTGATTTTAAAAAAGGTTTATGCAGATATCTAGAACTTAGGAGGGTTATTAAAATTCTACACATATGATGGAATATCACTCAGCCATCAGAAGGGATGGACACTCACCATTTGCATCAACAAGGTTGCAACTGGAGGGGATTATGCTGAGTGAGGTAAGTCAATCAGAGAAACACAATGATCATATGTTCCTCCCATGTGGAAGGTAAGCAGTGAGACCACAGGGGAAGGGAGGGAAAACTGAATGGGAAGAAATCAGAGAGGGAGACAAACCATGAGAGACTCTGGGCTCAAGGAACCAAGCTGAGGGTTACCGAAGGGAGGGGTGGGGGGGGGGTAACGGGTGATGGGGACTGAGGGGGGCACGCATTGGGATGACCACTGGGTGTTACACGCGACTGATGAATCATTGAACAGGTCATCAAAAATGAGTGTTGACTAGATGTTGGTGAACCGAACATAATAAAAAGATTCTTATTATTTAGCATTTCCTTAATGTGGCAGGCTCTCAACATTTATGAGAGTAAAAGAGCATCCAAGTCGTGAATTAACCTTTTCATCTCCAGTGCAGAAAGTAAAACAAAGAACCCATTAAAGCACCTGAAGGATATAAAGTTCTACATGGAGTACCCAGAATTACAGCATAGGAGCGGCTGTTTCTGACCGTAGCGTGTGTGTGTGTGTGTGTGTGTGTGTGTGTGAGACACACACACATGCGCATGTATTCATATGTTTAACACCCCAGTTAATTCAGAGATACAGACAGGGGTAAAAGCCACTGGGGAAAGGGAGCTGTAGTGTAGAGAAACAAGGACTGGCCTTCACTTCAGAAGGTCTGTTATCACCATGAGGGAAGACAAGAAATCTCCTTCAGCCTCAGGGTGATCATGTGTAAGTTGGGGAACGGGGTTGATGGAGTATTAATCCTTACAATAAATGGTATTATCCTGGGGAAAACGTGTGGTAGCCAGGACACTTACTCACACGACCCAAGACTGAACACTACCTACACAAAGTCCCTGTTTAGGTTCTGGGGAATCTAAGACTGGAAATTAATGACAGCCAATATGCATTGAACTTTCAGGACTCTGAGACCCCAGGACCAAACATCTTACTAATAATCCAGTCTGGGTAAACACAAAGAGATTAGTCTTCTCAGAATTTCTTTTTGTACAACCAAAATTGAACTGGTATTTTTTGTAGGTTTGAGGGTTAAAGGATTTGTGAACACATAGCAGCCCCTGCCTCAAGAGAGGAGTTTAGAAAACACCCTTAGGGCCTGAAATAATTAGGACACTCAGACCTCCTAGGCTGGAAGTCAACAGTGTCAGCAATGGGAAAAGGTTATAGGATAAGAACCAAAAGCGGTTTAAGTATTTCTGGGATTCTTCTTCCAGGAGACAAAGGGACAAACTAAGTTCAGGATATAGTTGACACCACTGGACCCAAGCCCACCTCAAATTGTGCTCAAAGGATGGGCACCAGAGTTTTGAGCTCTGGAGCTGTGGAAGAGGGTGGGGCATTGACCCAGGCTGAGCTGCTTAGTGGCCACACGGGCATAAGCAAATTCTGTTTTTATTCAGTTTTCTCATCTATGAATGGCAGTAACTCTCCACCCTCCAACAATGGATGTCAGATACGAGTGGAGGTCTCAGCACAAGGCTTGGCATGTACATCTTCTCTATGCAGGGCCTGAGAAAGAAACCCTACCTAGAAGGACATCAGCAGAAGCAGCCAAGGAGTACTATAGGACACCTAAAGGGAAATGGTCTCCTGGATTGGAGTGACTCAGAAGGTTTGGTCAGTCATAACCAATGATAACACATCCCCGGCTCTTCATGGGAGAACTTGGGCAGAACCTGGGAAGAAACCTCGGGGGGGGGGGGAATGGTTTGCATTACTCACTCCAGAGTTTCCGTGGTGAAAGTCAATTCCGTTTGAGGGATGGGAACGGTGACAGAAAGCCTTAGCTTACTTAACCTTCGACAGTGCTTTAGGCAAAATGAAGCAACTTGGAGTTGTAGATTCCCAAAAATATCTAGGTCAGCGTCGAGGAGGGGACTCAAAATCTGCCTTACAAAGTTTTCCTCCTGAGTTTCATACAAGCACTCAAAAAAGTGTAGGAATTCAAAATGGCTGGAGACAATGTCATAACTTCCTAATTCCTCTGCCCATTCTAGTAATTCATCTGTTATCCTGCGACTCACTTTACAGCGCAAAGTGGCTTCCAGTTCTCCTGCTAAGTTTCTTTGTAAAAGACCAAAGAAAAAAAGAGCCATCTGATTCCAGTAGAAGTTTGTGTCAGCCAAAGCATCCGTCAGGAGCACCTTCATCTCTTCGTGCTTTGCAGGACTGCCCATGGAGCCTTTTGTTCCCCCCAATGCATAGAACATGGCCCCCAAGAACACCTGGAAACTCTGATGAGTGAAAGTCACACACCCGTCACAGTCACTGACCTTTCGAAGGATATTCAAGCTGAGCAGAGTGTCAATGAGAGGTGCTTCCAGGCGCCTGTGCTGGAGGTCCTCCTTTGCAAATGTGAAATTCCAGAACCACATCCCCTCTGCAGCCAGAGAGCAGAGCGCTATCCACTGCTCCGGCCAGCTCTGGGCTGACAAACTCACCTCTGCTTTGGCAAACAGGCTGGAGAAGAAGTAGACATACAGACTGGTGGTCGTCTGGGTGCTCAGCTGGAAGCAAGGACTTCTTGCCATCTGCCGCTTTAGGCAGGAGCACACGGCCCAGCACACCATGGGCGCAGAGCAGAAATAAAACAGGTTTTCATTTTTTCTTACCCAGCGCAAGATTTTCTTCGCTTTGTTTTGGTCACCAAAGTACCTGATGAAATACTCCTCCCGGTCTCCCTCTGTGAACCCTGAGATTTGTACAAACCATGGATCCAGTAACAGCTTTTTAAGATCCTTGGTTCTATACTCCTTGGTTGTGATCAGCAAAGTGGCCCTGGGAACCAGTTCTTTTCTCAACAAGTAGAACAGGATTCTGTGGACTGGGAGTCGCTGAAACCAGTCTGTACATGGTGGGCTGGCGTCCAAGTTGGAGGGCATGTCCATTTCCTCAAAGCCATCGACGACAAACAGGAGCCTCTCAGGGTGACTCATGAGCTCTTCAAAGGGGGGCTGAGAGTCAGGCCAGTCCCAGGAAAGCAAGCCAGCGAATGTGGTATCCTTCACCTCTTTAACTTTATGGCAGCTGATGAAGAAAACATAGGAGAACCTCTGCTGAAAGAGAAAGCCCTCTGCCCAATGCAGCATGGCCTTCATTGCCAGGGTGGTCTTCCCGACCCCCGCTGCTCCCTCCAAGACAATCGTCTGTGGCTGGGCTCCCGTCCTGTTGGGATACAGGAGGCTCTTCAGTTCTTTGTGTTCCTTCTCAGTCACGTTGCGCAGATATATGTGGCCTTCAGGCCAAGGCATGTTGTCCCACATCATCAATATTTTAGCTTTCATCCTTTCTCTGTATCTTCTTCTGTGAACTAAGACAGAGAAGTGAGGCAAAACAGAACACAACAATGGTCAGAATGAATTTTGGCCTTAGGAATAGTAAGTTCTTATATAAAGCCCTGAACAAGACAAACAAGTTTATCTTCAAGGGTCCAACTTTTGGGAGGAGCGGCATGGTGGGATAAAACAACAAAGGTAGTAGAATAGTTTGAGGATACACAAAAATAAATACAGAGAATGCAAGAGAGACTGAGAATCCCCTTTGAAGGTTGGGGAATGGATCTGTAGAGGCTTCTGTGGGGGAGTTAGCACCATAATCTTGAGAAGCTGTCAGTCCAAGATATAGAAAGAGAGACTTTCAGGCAGGGTAAAGAGCTAGTGCCAATGCTCTGAGACAGGAATAGGAACATTCTAGAACAGAGTAAGCAAAGTGCCTGACAGGGGGGGGACTCAACTGTGGGGAGGGGCTGGATGAATATCTCTTTTCTGAAGGAAGAATAAGCCTTAATCTCCATTTTTCAAAGGTCACCATTGCTTGGAGAAGGCATTATGGTGTAAGAGAGGATCAGGGAGTCCACTTATGAAGCTGCTTCTGTTTTTTTTTTATTTCTTTTAAAAGATTTTATTTATTTATTTGACAGATAGAATACAAGTAGGCAGAGAGGCAGACAGAGGGAGAGGGAGAAACAGGCTCTCCACTGAGCAGGGAGCCCAACGACTGCTTCTGTTTTCTAAGTGAAAGTGAGTAGGTTGGTCAAACATATCCACTGATAACATGACAGCAACAATAATAGGTCCCTGGTTCTTTGTGGAAACACTTGAGCAGAGCCTGTGAAGAACTAGAGCACAGTACTAAAAATAAGATAGATGGACTTTGGGTATATATTGAGAGTAAGGCCAATAAGATCACTAATACTTTCTAATTAGTGAGTGTGTGGTGAAATGCTAAAGAATATAGAGTTGTTCACGCATTCTAGGTTTGTGCCTTAAATATCTTGGTGGATAAGGATTCCTTTTACTACATACACACACACACACACACACACACACACACACACACTTCTGGTGGAAAGAATAGTATAGTAGGAATCACACAATAGTGACAATTAGGGTTGCAATGCTTTGTGGATACTTCAACTTCTTTGAACCTCAGTTCCCTTGTGTAAGTCCCAAATAAGCAGGAAAGAATGGAAAACCATTTTTCTTTTATCCACCAGAAGGGAAAGTTCATCTTCCGGAGGTGGGGTCCTTTCTGTTCAGATCATCAAAGGTCTCTGAAAGCTGGCACTCCTCAGATACCCAGCCTTGCAGAGCTTTACCCCATCTCCAAACAAGGACTATTGTTCTGGACTGATTAAACCCCAAGACTTGATCACACAACCTTTAAGAAATGGGTCTTATGGACCAAAGGTGGGACATGTGTAGGACCTTCTTCCTCAGAACAAGACGATCTACCTCACCCAGCACTCAGTTCTCTCCCACGCAAGAGCTAGAGAACATGTGATCTACGCTCAGGTAGCAGCCATCACAGGGGTACCCTTCCTGTCCCCCCCCCCCCACCTAGCCAAGGGGAGAAGGAATCTTGCCATCCAGAAGATACAAAGCAGAACACAAACAACACATGTCAACTTGAAAAAGAAAAACAACATGAGGGAGAACACTTGCCATCTATGGGACCCACCAAGAGGTCATTCATTTTCTATATGCAACGTGTTCTTATGAGTCAATGAAGAAAGCAAGCACCCAGAAGAAAAATAGAAGGGGAGAATAAACGGTCATTTTGCAAGAAGTAAACAGGCTAAAAGCAATTACAGTTTTCAACTCACTCACACAACAAATGCAAACCAAGTATAAAATCAGGGCAATATTTTTATCAAGTTGGTAAATTTTTAAAAGAAACTGTTGAGAGCAGGACAGTAAAACAAACACCTAAAGTGTCATTAGGGACACAATGTTATACCTCTCTGTGGTATAACTCTGTGGTATAACTCTGTGGTATAACTCTGTGGTATAACTCTGTGGTATAACTCTGTGGTATAACTCTGTGGTATAACTCTGTGGCCTTTCAGAAGACCAGTTTAGCTGCATCAAAGTTTCAATTCTGTACGTGCTTTGACCTGGGAGTTCTAGATTAGGCCCATCTTCTACAGAAATACTTGCAGATGCACACTCATGGATGTTTATCAGTGTTATTTAACGCACACACACCCACAAGCCTAAATTTCTACCAACAGGACAGGGCAAGCTACAGGCCATGATATACACATACAATGGTATATTAAATAACTATTAAAGAGGGAAGCTGATAGGGTTTTTTTTTTAAAGATTATTTATTTGACAGACAGAGATCACAAGTAGGCAGAGAAGCAGGCAGAGGGAGAGAGGAGGAAGCAGGCTCCCCGCTGAGCAGAGAGCCTGATGCGGGGCTCAATCCCAGGACCCTGAGATCATGACCTGAGCCGAAGGCGGAGGCTTTAACCCACTGAGTAACCCAGGCACTCTGGAAGCTGATAGGTTTGTATAAAGATATGATCAAGGTAACAAATGACAGGCAGTATAAATGGATATATATAATCTAATTCATGAAGAAAAGCTGGAAGAACAAATACCAAATTTTGAAGCTAGCTACCTTTGTAGAATTAATTGATTATATAGGAGAAACTTTGAAATATTAAGCACATTGTACCATTTATATTTGCTTGTACAGTCACTTTACTCTAACCAAGAAACATGTACCTCCAGGAACCAAAAAGTGCTCCAAAAATTGAAAACAAAAATTCAAATTATATTACATTAAAAATAATACTAACAAGCAGAAATAGAGTTAAGAGTTTTGATACACTGAGCCTGGGTGGCTCAGTGGGTTAAGCCGATGCCTTCAGCTCATGTCATGATCCCAGGGTCCTGGTATCGAGCCCCGCATCAGGCTCCTTGCTCAGCAGGGAGCCTGCTTCTCTCTCTGCCTCTGCCTGCCTCTCTGCCTGTGTGCTCTTTCTCTCTGACAAATAAAATCTTAAACAAACAAACAAAAGCAGAGTATTGGGATGCCTGGGTGGTTCAGGGGGTTAAAGCCTTTGCCTTCGGCTCAGGTCATGGTCCCAGGGTCCAGGGATCGAGCCTGCATTGGGCTCTCTGCTCAGCAGGGAGCCTGCTTCCCCCTCCCTCTCTCTCTGCCTGTCTCTCTGCCTACTTGTGATCTCTGTCTGTCAAATAAATAAAAAAAGAGTTTTGATATTAAAAATATTATTGATGGGGACACCTGGGTGGCTCAGTTGGTTAAGCTTCTGCCTTCAGCTCAGGTAGTAATCTGAGTCCTGGGACTCTGGGACCCTCCCTTGCTTGGCAGGGAGCCTCCTTCTCCCTCTGTCTGCTACTCCCCCTACTTCTGCTGTCACTCTCGCTCTGATAAGTAAATAAAATCTTAAAACACAGCCATTGTTTTTAAAAATAAAATATTATTGATGAAATAGGCCTCATGGAAGGTATGGTAGAAAGTTGAAGTAATCTTTCAAATGGCTTTAACAAAAACAGATGGTAGCATGGGATTAAAATGTTATAATTGGGGGGAATGGGCAAAATGGGTGAAGGAGGGATACAGGCTTCCAGTTACAGAATAAATGAGTCACAGGAATAAAAGGCACAGCACAGCACAATGATATTGTAATAGTGATATAATGGACAGATGGCAATGACACTTATGGGGAACACAACATAGTGTATAAACTTATTGAATCTCTAAGTTGTAAACCTGAAATTAATGTAACATTGTGTTAACTATACTCAAGATAATAAAAAAAAATCAATTTCATTAAAAAAAGTTATGATTGAACAGGAAACACAACACCTAATTAGAGTTATAGAAAAAGAACAGAGAAGAAATGATTAATGCAAAAAAAGATAACTCAAGGCTATTTGAGAGCAGAAGAGCACATTTTTACATTTAAATGTCCTGCTTAGCATCCAACCTAATCAAGAGGGTAAAGACCACAAACCTAGTTACCCAGTGACACTTAGGAACACAGGAGTGGAGGACCCCACAAGCTTTCAGAGTGTAAAAGATAGGTCACGGGTCAAATATAATGTAAAAAAAAATCACAAGTTATTACGATTCGTCAACACTGGGCACTAGAGGATATTGGAATACCAGAAACATTGAGGAGAAGGACTCTCAAATTGGACAGTTACACCCAACAACCCCAAGCCATTCATCAGTGGTGCACTAGAGAAATTATCAGGCAAGCTTTCAAAGAAATTTCCTTGTACTGACTTTTCTGAGTTATTATAACATCGGTCCCCTGAAACAGTGGTGAGAAAGACAGATGGACGTAAAAGCTAGGGAAAAGAGGGGATGACAACATTTGAGATTAGAAAATGGAATTTGAGATTAAATCAAGTCCCAAGATGGGAAATACATGGCAACCAGTACTGTCTAGGAAAAGATGTACAGCTTTCAGGAAACAGTCTAGAAATTGTGGCTGTAGAGCTGATGGGTTCCTTGTTACATACAATTACATTAGACTTCCCAAAGATTTTAGAGATACTAATTGCATGGAAAGTTTAAAAAGGAATTGTTAACTCAAACAAAAACAGGCAATGATTCCCCCAAAAAGGCATGTGTAGTGGGCTCAACAGTGACCCCCCCACACACGTGTCCATGTCCTAATCCCTAGAATCTTGTGTAGCAAACATAAGGACCGTGAGCAGAGGAACTTATCCTGGATTGCCCTAAATGCAGTCAAATGTATTCTCACAAGAGACAGAATTCTGACACAAAACAGGAGGTGACCATGTGACGAGAGAGGCAGAAATTGGAGGGATTCGACCACAACCCCAGGAATGCCATCAGAAGCCAGGTGAACAAGGGCAATGCTCCCTGTGAGCCCCAGGAGGAAGCATGACCCTGCTAACACCTTAATTTTGGACTAATCCAGAGCTGTGAGGGAGTGAATGTCTATTATTCAAGCCACTCAGTTTGTGGAAATTTATTACGGCGGTTTTAGAAAAGAAATACAACATGTATTCCTGATGTATCGTATGGTTCAGCACAGATTTATATCCATGACACTGAAAATGGACTGCTCCACAAAAATAACTGGAGACATATTTAGCTACCATGATAATTGGATGAGGAGTAGAAGACCGAGATATCATCAGGTCCCAGGAGTCCAGCTTGGTAGTTATCAAACCATTCTGAACACCTACAAAGTCAACTGAAGATAAAAGAGAAGAGCAATAATTCTAGGAACAGAAAAGTGACCACCTTCTGGAAGGTAGGATGGAAGGAGAAGTGAATCCAAGGCAATGGGAAGATAGATTGCGGGGGCAGGGCCAGCTCCTGGCCATCAGTGGAGCAGCAGAGCACAAAACCCAACTTGTAGAAGTCTGCTCCACTGAGGGACATTGCTCCAGAGGCTAAACAGGATGTGGGGGAGCATGGAGCCCTCATGGGGACAGTGTGGCTCAGGACCATGGGGTCACAGAAAGATCCAGGGTGCCTGAATGCAGCACAGCCCCCAGGTATTGGAGTGGGGAAGCCAGCAGCAGAGACAGAGCCGAGGAAGGGCCCTCAGCTCGGGGTTACCTTAAACCGTGATCAGCGGCACAGTTGGCCTACTGCTCTTCAAGCAAGGACCCCACAAGCAGCAGATCCAGGGAGACCCTCTTTCCTCTGGGAGGAACAGCTCAGGAGTGCATGGCAGGAATCTGCTGGGTTTGGAGACTCCAAATGGGGCCACACGCCAGAGACAGAAATGCTTGGTCACAGGCCGGGTGAGGTTGGAGCACAGCCAGAGACCAGGGAGACAGGAGGGATTGATGGCTTCTCACTGAGGTGCACTGAGGAGTGGGGCTTCGAGCTTTCAGCTCCTTTCAGCATAGATTGGGAGGCTGCCATCTTCATTCCTGTCCTCCAGAGCTCTACGGAAAGCATTCAGTGAAAAAAAAAAAAAAAAAAGCTCCGGAGTATGAACTGGACCAGATTACTTAGCCCAGCTCCTGGCAAGGGCAGCACAACTCCAACTTGGGCAAAGATATTTGAGAATCACAGCAACAGGCCCCTCCCCCAGAAGATCAGCAAGAACATCCAGCCAAGACCAAGTTCACTGATCAATGAGAACCACAGAACTTCAGAGCTGGGGGATCAAAAACCTCTCAAAAAACAAGAGCCCAGGACCTGATGGATACCCTGGGGAATTCTACCAAACTTTCAAAGAAGAAATAACACCTATTCTCCTGAAGCTGTTTCAAAAAACTAAAGCAGATGGGGCGCCTGGGTGGCTCAGTGGGTTAAGCCGCTGCCTTCGGCTTAGGTCATGATCTCAGAGTTCTGGGATCGAGCCCCACATCGGGTTCTCTGCTCAGCAGGGAGCCTGCTTCCTCCTCTCTCCCTGCCTGCCTCTCTGCCTGCTTGTGATCTCTCTCTGTCAAATAAATAAATAACATCTTTAAAAAAAAATTAAAGCAGAAAGAAAACTTCCAGACTCTTTATGAAGCCAGCATTGCCCTGTTCCCAAACCAGGCAAAGACCCAACCAAAAAGGAGAATTTCAGTCCTATATCACTGATGAATATGGATGCCAAGATTCTCAACAAGATCCTAGCGAATAGGATCCAACAGTACATTAAAAAGATTATCCACCATGATCGGGTGGGATTTATCCCTGGGTTGCAAGGATGGTTCAACATTCACAAATCAAGGTCATAGAACAAATCAATAAGAGAAGAGAAGAACCACATGATCCTTTCAATTGATGCAGAAAAAGCATTTGACAAATACAGCATCCGTTTCTGATTAAAACGCTTCAAAGTATAGGCATAGAGGGAACATTCCTCAACTTCACAAAATCTATCTATGAAAATCCCACAGCAAATATCATCCTCAATGGAGAAAGCTGACAGCCTTCCCATTGAGATCAGGAACACAAGATCTCCACACTCACCACTCTTGTTCAACATAGTGTTAGAAGTCCTAGAAACAGCAATCAGACAACAAAGAGAAATAAAAAGTATTCAAATTAGAAATGAAGAAGTCAAACTCCCTCTCTTTGCAGATGACATGATACTTTATATGGAAAACCCAAAAGACTTCACCCCCAAACTACTGGAACTCATACAGCAATTCAGTAATGTGGCAGGATACAAAGTCAATGTACATTGCTTTTTTTAAAATTTTTTTATTTTTCAGCATAACAGTATTATTTTTGCAGCACACCCAGTGCTCCATGCAATCCGTGCCCTCTCCAATACCCACCACCTGGATCCCCCAACCTCCCACCCCCCGCCCCTTCAAAACCCTCAGATTGTTTTTCAGAGTCCATAGGCTCTCATGGTTCACCTCCCCTTAAAAAAGGATTTTATTTATTTGTCAGAGAGAGAGAGAGAAAGTGCGCGAGCGTGCACACACACACAAGCAGGCAGAGTGGCAGGCAGAGGCAGCGAGAGAAGCAGACTCCCTGCTGAGCAGTCTGATATGGGACTCGATCCCAGGACCCTGGGATCATGACCTGACACGAAGGCAGAAGCCCAATGAACTGAGCCACCCAGGAATCCCCAGAAATCAATTGCTTTCTTATACACTAACAATGAAAATACAGAAAGGGAAATTAGAGAATCGATTCCATTTACTATAGCACCAAGAACCATAAGATACCTGGGAATAAACCTAACCAAAGAGGTAAGGATCTGTACACAAGGAACTACAGAACACTCATGAAAGAAATTAAGACACAAAAAGATGGAAGACCATTCCATGCTCATAAACAGGAAGAATAAACATTGTTAAAATGTCTATACTACAGAGCAATCTATACTTTCAGTGCCATTCCGATCAAAATTCCACCAGCATTTTTCAAAGAGCTGGAACAAACAATCCTAAAATTTGTATGGAATCAGAAGAGACCCCGAATTGCTAAGGAAATGTTGAAAAAGAAAAATAAAGCTGGGGGCATCACATTGCCCGATTTCAAGCTTTATTACAAAGCTGTAATCACCCAGACAGCATGGTACTGGCACAAAAACAGACACATAGACCAATGGAACAGAGTAGAGAGCCCAGATATGGACCCGCAAGTCTATGGTCAAATAATCTTCAACAAAGCAGGAAAAAATATACAGTGGAGAAAAGACAGTCTCTTCAATAAATGGTGCTGGGAAAATTGGACAGCTATGTGTAGAAGAATGAAACTCGACCATTCCCTTACACCATACACAAAGATAAACTAGAAATGCATGAGAGACCTCAACATGAGACAGGAATGCATCAGAATCCTAGAGAACATAGGCAGTAACCTCTTTGACATCGGGGAAAGCAACATACAGAATTCATGGCTTTTCCCCCATGATCCTTTAGTCTTGCAAAGTTAACTTTTTTAAATTTTATTTTTTTCTTATTCTATTAAAAAAATTTTTTCCTCTTTCCTACTTTAACGTTTTCAAACTATTTTATCTTATCAATACCTTTTTAAAAATCTTTTAAAATTTTCATTGTTATAGTCATATTCTATCCCTTCATTGTATTTAACCTTATTTTTTTATATACATATAGGTTTTCTTCTTTAAAATTTTGGGATACAATTTCCTCTAATAGATCAAATACACCCTAAATATTGCGAATGGCTTTGTTCTAGTCTCCAGCCTGATCACGTCCTTTCCATTTTTTCCAACCAACTTTTCTTATCAATTCCTTTTATAGGATCTTTTTAAATTTTCATCTTTACTGTCTTATTCTATCCCTTAATCATGTTTACCCTTATTTTTGTGTGTATATATATATTTTTTTTCTTTAAAATTTTGGGAGGTAGTTTCTTCTAACAGACCAAAATACAACCAAAATTAAGTGTGGCTCTGTTCTATTCACCAGTCTAATAAATAAATATTTATTTATTGTCCCCCACCCTGCTTTCTTCTCCCCCTGGTTTTGGGTCTCTTCTGACTTGGTTAGTGTATATTTTTCTGGGGTCATTACTACCCTTTTAGTATTTTGTTCTCTCATTCATCTGTTCTTATCTGGATAAAATGACAAGGTGTAAAAACACCACAAAAAAAAAAAAAAAGATTTTGATGAAGTCCCAAAAGTTTATTTTTGCTTTTGTTTCCTTTGCCTTTGGAGACATATCTTGAAAGAAGTTGCTGTGGCTGATGTCGAAGAGATTACTGCCTATGTTCTCCTCTAGGATTCTGATGGATTCTTGTCTCATGCTGAGGTCTTTTATCCATTGAGTTTATTTTTGTGTACAGTGTAAGAGAATGGTCGAGTTTCATTCTTCTTCATCAAAATCAAAAGCTTCTGCACAGCAAAGGAAACAGTCAAGAAAACAAAGAGGCAACCCACGGAATGGGAGAAGGTATTTGCAAATGACAGTACAGACAGCAGGTTGATATCCAGGATCTATAAAGAACTCCTCAAACTCAACACACACAAAACAGATAATCATATCAAAAAATGGGCAGAAGATATGAACAGACACTTCTCCAGTGAAGACATACAAATGGCTATCAGACACATGAAAAAATGTTCATCATCACTAGCCATCAAGGAGATTCAAATTAAAACCACATTGAGATATCACCTTACACCAGTTAGAATGGGCAAAATTAGAAAGACAGGAAACATGTGTTGGAGGGGATGTGGAGAAAGGGGAACCCTCTTACACTGTTGGTGGGAATGCAAGTTGGTGCAGCCACTTTGGAGAACAGCGTGAAGATTCCTCAAGAAATTAAAAATAGAGTTTCCCTATGACCCTGCAATTGCACTACTGGGTATTTACCCCAAAGAT
>NW_022631200.1:519364-536687 GCF_010015895.1 Lontra canadensis | reverse complement strand
GGTGAACCATGAGAGACTATGGACTCTGAGAAACAATCTGAAGGGTTTGAAGAGGTGGGGGGGTGGGAGGTTGGGGGAACCAGGTGGTGGGTATTAGAGAGGGCACGTATTGTATGGAGCACTGGGTGTGGTGCAAAAACAAGGAATACTGTTATGCTGAAAATAAAAAAAATGAACAAGAGGCAGTACTGATGGCTAGGGACCTAATCAATATGGACATTAGTAATATGTTAGAACTCAAGTTCAGAATGATGATTATCAAGGTGCTAGCTGGGCTTAAGAAAACCATGGAAGATACTAGAGAATCTCTTTCTGGAAAGAACTAGTTTAGAAGAACTAAAATCTAACCAAGTTAAAATTTAAAAAGCCATTAACAAGGTGCAATAAAAAATGGAGGGTCTTACTGCTAGAATGAATGAGGCAGAAGAGAGAATAAGTAATATAGAAGACCAAATGATGGAGAATAAAGAACTGAGCAAAAGAGAGAAACAACTACTGGACCACAAGGGGAGAATTTGAGAGATAAGTGATACAAGAAGACGAAACAATATTAGAATAATTGGGATCCCAGAGGAAAAAGAAAGAGAAGGGCAGAAGGTATACTGGAACAAATTATAGCAGAGAATTTCCCTAATTTGGAGAAGGGAACAAGGATCAAAATCTAGGATGCACAGAGAACCCCCCCTCAGAAATCAATAAAAATAGGTCCACACCCCATCATCTAATAGTAAAACTTACAAGTCTTAGTGACAAAGAGAAAATCCTGGAAGCAGCTCAGGACAAGAAGTCTGTAACATACAATAGTAGAAATATTAGATTGAGAGCAGACTTATCCACAGAGACCTGGCAGGCCAGAAAGGACTGGCATGACATATTTAGAGCACTAAATGAGAAAAATTTGCAGCCAAGAATACTATATCCAGCGAGGCTGTCATTGAAAATAGAGATAAAAAGCTTCCAGGACAAACGAAAATTAAAAGAATTTGCAAACACCAAACCAGCCCTACAGGAAATATTGAAAGGGGTCCTCTAAGCAAATAGAGAGCCTAAAAGTAATCGATCAAAAAGGAACAGATACAATATACAGTAACAGTCACCTTACAGGTAATACAATGGAAATAAATTCCTATCTTTCAATAGTTACCCTGAATGTAAATGGGGTAAATGCCCCAATCAAAAGACACAGGGTATCAGAATGGATAAAAAAACAAGACTCATTAATATGTTGTCTACAAGAAACTCATTTTAGACCCAAAGACACTTCCAGATTTAAAGTGAGGGGGTGGAAAACAATTTACCATGCTAATGGTAAATTCAAAAGTAAATTCAAAAGAAAGCTGGGGTGGCAATCCTTATAACAGATAAATTAGATTTTAAACCAAAGCCTATAATGAGAGATGAGGAAGGACACTATTATCATACTCAAAGGGTCTGTCCAACAAGAAGATCTAACAATTTTAAATATCTATGCCCCTAACGTGGGAGCAGCCAACTATATAAACCAATTAATAACAAAATCAAAGAAACACATCAATAATAATACAATAATAGTAGGGGACTTTAATACTCCCCTCACTGAAATGGACAGATCATTCAAGCAAAAGATCAACAAGGAAATAAAGGCCTTAAATGACACACTGGACCACATGGACATCACAGTTATATTCAGAACATTCCATCCCAAAGCAACAGAATACACATTCATCTATAGTGCACATGGAACATTCTCCAGAATAGATCACATCCTGGGTGATAAATCAGGTCTCAACTGGCACCAAAAGATTGGGAATCATTCCCTGCATATTTTCAGACCACAGTGCTCTGAAACTAGAACTTAATCACAAGAGGAAAGTTGAAAAGAACCCAAATACATGGAGGCTAAAAAGCATCCTACTAAAGAATGAATGAGTCAACTGAGAAATTAAAGAATTTTAATAAACAATGGATTCTGGAACACTGAGAAGAAATTTAAAAAAATAAAAAGTTAAAAAGTTAAGGAAGATAAAAAAATTTGTGGAAACAAATTAAAATGAAAACACAGTTGTTCAAAATCTTTGGGTTATAGCAAAGGTAGTCCTGAGAAGAAAGTATATAGCAATACAAGCCTTTCTCAAGAAACAAGAAAGGCCTTAAATATAAAATCTAACCCTACACCTAGAGGAACTGGAAAAAGAACAGCAAAGGAAGCCTACACCCATCAGGAGAAGAGAAATAATAAAGATCAGAGCAGAAATCAATGAAACAGAAACCAAAAGAATAGTAGAACAAATCAATGAAACTAGGAACTGGTTCTTTGAAAGAATTAATAAGATTGATAAACCCCTGGCCAGACTTATCAAAAGGAAAAGAGAAAGGACTCAAATTAATAAAATTATGAATGAAAGAGGAGAGATCACAATCAACCCCAAAGAAATACAAACAATTATAAGAACATATTATGAGTGACTATACGCCAGCAAATTTGACAATCTGGAAGAAATGGATGCATTCCTAGAGATGTATAAACCACCAAAACTGAACCAGGAAGAAATAGAAAACCTGAACAGACCCATAACCAGTAAGGAGATTGAAGCACTCATCCAAAATCTCCCAACAAACAAGAGCCCAGGGCCAGACGGCTTCCCAGAGGAATTCTACCAAACATTTAAAGAAGAATTAATACCTAACCTCCTGAAACTGTTCCAAAAAAATAGAAATGGAAGGAAAACTTCCAAACTCATTTCATGAGGCCAGCCTGACCTTGATCCCCAAACCAAAGAACCCAAAGAACCCAAAGGAGAATTATAGACCAATACTCTTTTTTAAATTTTTAAATTTATTTTCAGCGTGATAGTATTCATTGTTTTTGTATCACAGCCAGTGCTCCATGCAATCCGTGCCCTCTCCAACACCCACCACCTGATTCCCCCAACCTCCCACCCCCCGCCCCTTCAAAACACTCAGATTGTTTTTCAGAGTCCATAGTCTCTCATGGTTCACCTCCCCTTCCAATTTCCCTCAACTCCCTTCTCCTCTCTAACTCCCCTTGTCCTCCATGCTATTTGTTATGTTCCACAGACCAATACTCTTGGTGAACATGGGTACAAAAATTCTCACCAGTATACTAGCCAATAGGATCCAAGAGTACATTAAAAGGATTATTCAGCATGAACAAGTGGGCTTTATTCCTGAGCTGCAAGGTTGGTTCAACATCCATAAATCAATGTGATATAAGACATTAATAAAAGAAAGAACAAGAACCATATGATACTCTCATAGATACTGAAAAAGCATTTGACAAAGTACAGCACCCTTTCTTGATCAAAACTCTTCACAGTGTAGGGTAGAGGGTACATACCTCAATATCATCAAAGCCATTTATGAAAAACCCACAGCAAATATCATTCTCAATGAAGAAAAACTGAGAGCTTTTCCCTAAGGTCAGGAACACATCAGGGATGTCCACTATCTCCACTGCTATTCAACACAGTACTAGATGTCCTAGCCTCAGCAATCAGACAACAAAAAGAAATAAAAGGCATCCAAATCAGCAAAGAAGAAGTCAAACTCTCACTCTTTGCAGATGATACACTTTATGTGGAAAACCCAAAAGAATCCACTCTAAAACTGGTGGGACTCATACAGAAATAAAGTGTCAGGATATAAAATCAACACACAGAAATCAGTTGCATTTCTATACACCAACAGCAAGGCAGAAGAGAAATTAAGAAGTCGATCCCATTTACAATTGTACCCAAAACTGTAAGATACCTTGGAATAATCCTAACCAAACAGGCAAAGAATCTGTATTCAGAAAACTATAAAGTACTCATGAAAGAAATTGAGGAAGACACAAAGAAATGGAAAAATGTTTCATGCTCATGGAATGGAAGAACAAATATTATGAAAATGTCTATGCTACCTAAAGCAATCTACACATTAAATGCAATCCCTAGCAAAATACCATCAATTTTTTTCAAAGAAATGGAATAAATAATCCTAAAATTTTTATGGAACCAGAAATAGCCAGTGGAATGTTGAAAAAGAAAACCAGGGGCTCCTGGGTGGCTCAGTGGGCTAAGCCTCTGCCTTCGACTCAGGTCATGATCTCAGATCCTGGTATTGAGCCCCACGTAGGGCTCTCTGCTCAGTGGGGAGCCTGCTCCCACACCCCACTCTCTGCCTTCCTCTCTGCCTACTTGTGATCTCTGTCAAATAAATAAAATCTTTAACAAAGAAAAAAGAAAAAGTTGTTGACCTCACAATTCCGGACTTCAAGCTCTATTACAAAGCTGTAATCCTCAAAACAGTATGGTACAGACACATAGATTAATTGAACAGAGTACAGAGTCCAGAAATGGACCCTATCTCTATGGCCAGCTAATCTTCAACAAATCAGGAAAGAATGTCTAGTGGAAAAAAGACAGTATCTTCAACAAATGGTGTTGGGAAAACTGGACAGCGTAAAATTGGACAGCATAATGGAACAGGACCATTTCCTTACACCACACACAAAAATAGACTAAAAATGGATGAAAGATCTCAATGTGAGACAGGAAGCCATCAAAATCCTTGGGAATACAGACAGCAACATCTTCGACCTCAGCCACAGCAACTTCTTCCTAGAAACATTGCCAAGGCAAGGGAAGCAAGGGCAAAAATGAACTATTGGGACTTCACCAAGATCAAAAGCTTTTGCACAGCAAAGGAAACAGTCAACAAAACCAAAAGACAACTGACGGAATGGGAGAAGAAACTTGCAAATGACCTATCAGATAAAGGGCTAGTATCCAAAATCTATAAAGAACTTATCTATAAAGAACTTACCCAGAACAAATAACCCAATCAAGAAATGGGCAGAAGACTTGAACAGACGTTTTGGCAAAGAAGAGATCCAAATGGGCAATAGACACATGAAAAAGTGCTCAACATCACTCGGCATCAGGGAAATATAAATCAAAACTACAGTGAGATACCACCTCGCAACAGTCAGAAGGACTAATATTAACAAGTCAGGAAACAACAGATGTAAGTGAGGATGCAGAGAAAGGAGAACCCTCCTACACTGTTGGTGGGAATGCAAGCTGGTGCAGCCACTCTGGAAAACAGTATGGAGGTTCCTCAAAAAGTTAAAAATTGAGGATGTGGAGAAAGGGGAACCCTCTTACACTGTTGGTGGAAATGCAAGTTGGTGCAGCCTTTGGAAAACAGTATGGAGATTCCTTAAGAAATTAAATATAGAGCTACCCCATGACCCTGCAATTGCACTACTGGGGATTTACCCCAAAGATACAGATGTAGTGAAAAGAAGGGCCATCTGTATCTCAATGTTCATAGCAGCAATGGCCACAGTCGCCAAATTGTGGAAAGAACCAAGATGCCCTTCAACAGACAAATGGATAATGAAGATGTGGTCCATATACACTATGGAGTATTATGCCTCCATCAGAAAGGACGAATACCCAACTTTTGTAGCAACATGGACGGGACTGGAAGAGATTATGCTGAGTGAAATAAGTTAAACAGAGAGTCAATTATCATTTGGTTTCGTTTATTTGTGGAGCATAACAAATAACATGGAGGACATGAGGAGATGGAGAGAAGTGAGTTGGAGGAAATTGGAGGGGGAGATGAACTGTGAGAGACTGTGGATTCTGAGAAACAAACTGAGGGTTTGGAGGGGAGGGGGATGGAAGGCTGAGTGAGCCTGGTAGTGGGTATTAAGGACGGCACGTATTGCATGGAGCACTGGGTGTGATGCATAAACAATGCATTCTGGAACACTGAGAATAATTTTTTTTTCCTTGTATATACATACACATTTATTTATTTATTTATTTATTTTTATTAATTTCTTTTCAGTGTAACAGAATTGTTTTTGTACCACACCCAGTGCTCCATGCCATACGTGCCCTCCATAATACCCACCCCCCGCCCCCTTTGAAACCCTCAGATTGTTTTTCAGAGTCCATAGTCTCTCATGGTTTGTCTCCCCTTCCAATTTCCCTCAACTCCCTTCTCCTCTCCATCTCCCCATGTCCTCCGTGCTATTTGTTATGTTCCACAAATAAGCGAAACCATATGATAATGGACTCTCTCTGCTTGACTTATTTCACTCAGCATAATCTCTTCCAGTCCTGTCCATGTTGCTACAAAAGTTGGGTATTCATCCTTTCTGATGGAGGCATAATACTTCATAGTGTATGAGAAGAAATTTTTAAAAAATAAATAAAATGTTTAAAAAATAGAGCTACCCTACAACCCAGCAATTGCACTACTGGGTATTTACCCTAAAGATACAAATGTAGTGATCCAAAGGGTCATGTGCACCCGAATGTTTATAGCAGCAATGTCCACAATAGCCAAACTATGGAAAGAACCTAGATGTCCATCAACAGATGAATGGATAAAGAAGATGTGGCTTATGGGCACCCGGGTGGCTCAGTTGGTTAAACTGCCTTCAGCTCAGGTCATGATCTCGGAGTCCCGGGTTCGAGTCCCACATCAGGCTCCCAGCTCCATGGGGAGTCCACTTCTCTCTCTGACCTTCTCAGCTCTCATGCTCTCTCTCACTCTCTCTTTCAAATAAATAAAATCTAAAAAAAAAAAGATGTGGCGCGCGCGCACGCACACACACACGCACACACACACAAAATACAATACTATACACCCATCTAAAAAAATGACATCTTGCCATTTGCAATGACGTTGGAACTAGAGGGTATTACGCTAAGCAAAATAAGTCAATCAGAGAAAGACAATTATCATATGATCTCTCTGATATGAGGAATTTGAGGGGCAGGGTGGGAGGTCATGGGGGTAGGGAGGGAAAAAAATTAAACAAGATGGGATTGGGAGGGAGACAAACCATAAGATACTCTTAATCTCAGGAAATAAACTGACAGTTGCTGGGGCGGAGGGGGTTAGGGAGAAGGTGGTTGGGTTATGGACACCGGGGAGAATATGTGCTATGGTGAGTGCTATGAAATGTGTAAGCCTGATGATTCACAGACCTGTACCCCTGGGACAAATAATACATTATATGTTAATGAAAAAAAAGAAAAAAGAAAAACCAAGAGGTTGCAGTGTATGTTAACCCCTTTATGAGCATAGAAATAGTGAAGTGGCAGCCAAGAGTAGCATATAGTTGCTTCTACAGAACTCAAGGGTTGAGCAATGGATTGATGTTTTTCATTACAAGTTTTAGGTTTCTGGGATTCTTTCTGGATTATACACCAGTACATATATTTGAGAAAACCAAGCCTGTTCCATAGCTGCACGTATTACTTTGTCAACATGAAAATCTCCAACAATCAACTGGTACCCAAAAAATACAGTTACCTGTTAATGCAACAAAATCACAATGTCCAGAAGCAGACACTGGTATCTAAGAACAGACAGTGGAGTCAGAAATTACCCAGTTTACAGCAACTTATTATTCAATAAGCAGCAACGCAAGAACAGGTGGGGAATGGTATAAATTGAAGAAAATTTCGGAGGTGATGACAATTAGAGACCCAACAAAATGGATGACCCATCAAGTAATTCGTCCACAATCACCATAAAGTAGCATACAAACCTTTTTCTTCTTCCAGCATCTCTGCTGCTTCTTGGTTTGGATCTTGGGGTCCCCATGACTGTGTCATCTCTGCAACAAATAGTGATAGTGGGATATTGAGATACCCAGGCTGAAAATGGCCAGTGATGGATGCTCTCTGCAGAGCCAAGGACTGCCCTGACACGCCGGAGACTGAAGACAAAGGAATCACATCCCCCAGCTCCATCAACTCAAGATCTTTAGGTTCAGCCATCCCCCCATCAGGAACACTGTCTCCCCACACTCATATGACTCACTGTCTCTTCTCCCAAGTCTTTGCTCAAATTTTAGTTCAATGGTGCTGGGCAGTCCTGATTAGAACTGCGCCGGATCCCTACAACACACACCCAAGACTCTCCCTATTCACCTTTCTCTTTCCATTCCCTTTGTTACCTCCTAACACACCATGTAGTGTAGTTATTTCTTACCTTCAGTACCTCTCTTCACCCGACTGAAGGAGGGACACAAATGGCTAGCCTCTGTTTGCTTACTTATCCCAAGTATGTAGAATGCCCAGCACATAGAAAACATTCTATTTCTGCACCATAAAAATAAAAGCACAAAGAATTGGGTTCTAAACCAAGCCCCTCCCTATATATTCCACAAAACCACTCTGAATGCCCCATTCCTCATGAGCTGAAGGGCCCCTTCCATGTCTAACTCACACAGCAATAACTTATTCTACTGTTCAGTGCTTAGCTGCTATGAGCCAATGTCCCATAGGGATAACAGCTCTAACAGAGACATGGCTCTAACATTTATAATTCCACGGGTTGTCAAGGTTTGCAGGACGTGATCTGGGTAGCTAGCTGGGTCCTGGGCTGCTTCTTCATGCTGCATATTCCTTTGAACCACTACCACCCATCACTCTCTACCATGGTGAACTTGGCCAAAAAAAAAAAAATCCAATTTTGAGGAGCCTCACAGAGCCTACCTGTGGGGTCTGTCCAGGGTTGGGTCAGCTCTCCTAGCAATAGAGAAACTGAATGGGGAATCTTAGGAGCATAGCACAATAAGCTAAGATCATCCCCTCATCACTAGCTCCATTTACCTGTACATCAACTACATGACACATTGCATTCCTCTGTTGCACATAAACCCAATGAGGGGATCCCTCCAGATTATAGCCTTGCTGCCACACTCTATATCTAGATACATTAAATTGAAGGCTCTAGATCTATCTGGGGCCACTTATGAAAAGAGCCAACACCATAGCCTAGAATTTAAGTACAATTCCTTTTTTAAAAAATCCCAGTCCTAGCCATCAGGGAGATTCAAATTAAAACCACACTGAGATATCACCTTACACCAGTTAGAATGGCCAAAATTAGCAAGGCAGGAAACAACATGTGTTGGAGGGGATGTGGAGAAAGGGGAACCCTCTTACACTGTTGGTGGGAATGCAAGTTGGTGCAGCCTCTTTGGAGAACAGTGTGGAGATTCCTCAAGAAATTAAAAATAGAGCTTCCTGCAATTGCACTAATGGGTATTTACCCCAAAGATACAGATGTAGTGAAAAGAAGGGCCATCTGTACCCCAATGTTTATAGCAGAAATGGCCACGGTCACCAAACTGTGGAAAGAACCAAGATGCCCTTCAACGGACGAATGGATAAGTAAGGTGTGGTCCATATACACTATGGAGTATCATGCCTCCATCAGAAAGGATGAATACCCAACTTTTGTAGCAACATGGATGGGACTGGAAGATATTATGCTGAGTGAAATAAGTCAAGCAAAGAGAGCCAGTTATCAAATGGTTTCACTTATTTGTGGAGCATAACATGGGGAGTTAGGAGAAGGGAGTTGGGGGAAATTGGAAGGGGAGGTGAACCATGAGAGACTATGGACTCTGAGAAACAATCTGAAGGGTTTGAAGAGGTGGGGGGTGGAAGGTTGGGGGAACCAGGTGGCGGGTATTAGAGAGGGCATGGACTGCATGGAGCACTGGGTGTGGTACAAAAACAATGAATACTGTTATGCTGAAAATAAATTTAAAAAAATGATTTAAAAAAATCCCAGTCCTGACTTCCCTTTTGCAGGGAAATAACAGATTCGCCTACCCAAAATCTGTCGGAACAATCTTGGGTAGGGTGGAAGATATGTGCCATGCAAGGACAAAGACATTCCCAGTTCTGATACAGGCCATCTGGCATGGTCTCAAACTAGCACCTGGAATCCAGAGAAAACTACCCCAAAGCTAAACAAATGTGTGAAAACTTTCTCATATTCTAAGCATTTCATCCTAGAAATGCAGAGGTAGGTACAGTTGGTCAGGTTTTCAAGAAGAGAGAACAGAGAGCTCAGTGGTAAGTCATTTGCCCGGAGTTATAGTTGGTTAGATGGGCGAGGCTTTGAATCCTGACATTCTGACACCAAACCTAAACCCAGGGCCCCCGAAAGATAACACACATACACTCGTAGACACACATGCATTCACATACTCATAACACAGCATCGTTCAAGCACAGACACTCTCATTATGTCGTATTTCCTAGAAGATGGAGCCAAGGGGAAATGGAAGCTATCCTGACCTGCTGGATCTTTGTATCATCGCTCACATTGCCAGGACATGATATGGTCTAGGGCTTTTTCCTGCTGGCAAGGGGTCCTCCATATGCCACACCCCCTCCACAGGTCACCTGGGAGCCAAATGAGGACAAGGAAGAATGGGCTCTTCCAATGTGCCAGGTCTGGCTCTACAACACTCATACAGGACCAGTGGCCAGGAAGGAGGTCGTTCCTTAAATGACATTTTCCTCTGTGCACACACCTCCCTCTGGGATCGCCAGTCAACAACAGGATTTAAGGATTCTAGGTGCCACTCTCTAGCTCTCTGCTCAACACCTGCCCATTCTACACAAGAGTAAATGAGGGATTTCAAATGAAGGGGGAAGACGGGGAACGGGGAGGGAATGGAGAAAGGGCAGTGGGTAGACAGGGAAATCTCATCCCCACCCCATCCTCCTGCCTACCTGAAGATCCATAGAGCTTGAATTTCCAAGACTCGGAATCTCCAATTTGGGAAATATCATATTGCCAGCTCCCATCCCTACTGCTTAGAACTCATGCCCTCATTCTGGGGCAAGGGAAGCTGTGTACAGTCAAGCACAGAGCCTCTGGAGATCTACTACCTGGGTTCAAGTCACCAGCTCTGTGACCTTGGGCAACTCACTTGAGCTCTGGACCGTTTCCTTGTCTGCAAAAGTGGGGCAACACTACATCTTATGAGCATAGTAAAGACTACGTACAAATGCACAGGAGGCATCAGGATCGATGCCTGGCTCATAACAGATACCACCAAAAGTTAGGACGATTTTGTACCAGTCTCAGAGACAACTGGTTCTGCCATCAAGTGGCATATGCGCTCCTAAGGCTCACTGCAGAGAGAAAATGGGATAAAAACCACTTGGGTTTTTATTTTACAGGAAAATGAGATCAGGGATACATTCAGAAAAAGGATTCCAACAAAAATGGTAGCACAGTTTCATACTTGCTAACCGGTTATGAAACACATCACTGTCCCAGTAAATACTACCCAATACAACAGCACACCAGGCAGCTAGCTAGCCACTGCAGTGCCTCCACAAACACAGCACGCACTTTACCTTAAAAAAATAAAAATAAAATAAATTAGGTTTATTCCAAGGTATCCTGTGGGTTTTGGTGCTATTGTAAATGGGACGGATTATCTAGTTGCCCTTTCTACAGTTTCATTGTTAGTGTTTAAGAAAGCAACTGACTTCTGTACATTGATTTTGTATCCTGCCCCATTACTGAATTGCTGCTGTAGGAGTTCTAGTGGTTTGGGGGGTAGAGTTTTTTGGGTTTTCCACATCAAGTATCACGTCATCCACAAAGAGAGAGAGTTTGACTTCTTCTTTGCCAATTTGAATACCTTTTATTTGCCAATTTATTTATTTATTTTATTTGCCAATTTGAATACCTATTTTTTAAATTTTTTATTTCTTTTCAGCATAACAGTATTCATTGTTTTTGCACCACACCCAGTGCTCCATGCAATCCATGCCCTCTCTAATACCCACCACCTGGTTCCCCCCACCCCCCCCCCCCCCCCCCCGCCCCTTCAAAGCCCTCAGATTGTTTTTCAGAGTCCATAGTCTCTCTTGATGGAGAGAAGAAGTTGAGGGAAATTGGAAGGGGAGGTGAATACCTATTTATTTGTTGTCTGACTGTTGTTGCTAGGACTTCTGGTTCTATGCTGAACAAGAGTGGTGAGAGTGGGCATCCTTGTCATGTTCCTGATCTCAGTGGGAAGGCTGTCATTTTTCCCCCATGGAGAGTGATATTTTATACCCCTGAGAATGGTATTTTATGGAGAATGGATTTTATGGAGGGCATGTATTACATGGAGCACTGGGTGTGGTACATAACCAATGAATCTTGGGACACTGCATCAAAAACTCTGAGAAACAAATTGAGGGTTTTGGAGGTAAGAGGGGTGAGGGGATGGGTGAACCCCGTGGTGGATATTAAGGAGGGCATGGATTGCATGGAGCACTGGGTGTGGTACATAAACAATGAATCCTGGAACACTGAAATTTTAAAAAAACTAATGATGTATTTTATGGTGACTAACATAACACAATCAATCAAACAAAAATTTAAAAGTGCCTGACATTTGCTTGCAGGTGTGGGAAGTGTTACAGCTTGTGAGGATCTGTGAAGGTGAATGAGCAACCTAAAATCAGACAGTAAGTTTTGGGTGAGTGTGGCTTGTGCTAGGGTAGCTGGTAGATGTTTGAGGTGTATATGTGCATGTACATTTTGTATATGGCTTGGCTCAGCTGGATGCATTTTTTAAAATTTTTTTATTTTTTTGACAGAGATCATCAGTAGGCAGAGAGAGAGAGAAAGAGGTAGAAGCAGGCTCCCTGCCTAGCAGAGAGCCTGATGTGGGGCTTGATCCCAGGACCCTGGGATCATGACCTGAATCAAAGGCAGAGGTTTAATCCACTGAGCCACCCAGGTGCCCCTTATTTTGTTGTGTCGGCATTTACCTAGTGTTTCCCTTGTAGGAAAAATAATCCTGTGTAAGCAAACATGAAATTCCTGTTACACTCCAATCATTCCCTAATACTATAGCTGCATTGGAAGAAGTCTGTATTTTCTCTTTTTTTTAATTTAAATTCAGTTAGCCAACATATAGTACATCATTAGTTTCAGATATGTGTTCAATAAATTACCAGTTGTGTGACACACCCAGCACTCATCACAACATGTGCCCTCCTTAATGCCCATCACGGAGTTACCCCATCCCCTCCCCCACCTCCCCTCCAGGAGGTAATCTGTATTTTCAAAAGAAGGTTTGCAACACAACTGAGTGTACCTCTCAGTTTCTGCTTTCTGCTTGGAATCACCATTCCCTTCCAGACTAGAGCTCCAATCATTGTAGCCTTCATACCTTTACCTGAAACTTTCATAGCCCAGCAGGGGGATTTTTCAGGGGTAGCAATTTGGCATGGCCCCATAAAAATCCAACAATCTCCTTGCTCGTATGAGCACAAAGCAGATGTCCCTCTGTACCCACCCCCATCCCTCCATCCCTCCTGTGGACCCACTCACCATTCAGTATTGCTCTAACTTCCACACACAATGAAGTCAGATTCATGTTCTCAAAGATGCTGAGGGTCACTTCCCATATCTGCCTTTCTGAAAAGTATTCACCCAACAGACTTAACAGATTAACAGGATCACTGGCTTTCAAGTTTGCCCAGGGGATCTTCTGGAAGTTCCCAAGCAGCAGCTCTGGGGACTGGAGGCACAGCTTGAATTCCTCCAGCTGCGACTGATCCAGGCCCATTAGGTAAGACAGCAGCTTATCACAGGAACCATCGTTGATGTAGACATTCACAGAGGAGCTCATCTTGCCCAACACACAAGACTTCTAGCTCCACCCAGGGACTGTTACATCCACAGAACAGAACCTGTAGAGAATGGAGTTGAAACCATAAGCCAGGATGTCACCACCTCCAAAACACATCTACACACTTGTTCTGCTTTCTCCCAGTAGCACCTGTTTCTGCTGCTACCAGTGTTTGTACACTTCTCTATCTCTCAGCTGTGCAAGAATGTAAACTCCCTGGGACAGAGATGGTGTCTGTTCTGGGCTGCACCACCAGTGCTTAGAGCAGCAGCTGGTGCAGGAGAAGGAAAGAGCAACTTACTCTACACTGATTGGTCACCTCACTGCACTCTCTAAAACACAAGAGACACACAGGTACATTATCTGTTGTACAAAAATGACAATGAAATGACATCTTTAAATTGCTGCAAAGAAAAAAAATACACTGCCCACGTAGATTACATGTCCAGTGAAAATATCCTCTAAAAATGAAGAAATACAGATGCTTAACTATTGAGAACAGACTGATGGTAACCAGAGGGGAGGTGGGAGGGATGGGAGAAAGGAGTGATGGGTATTAAGGACTGTGCTTCTTGTGATGAGCACTGGGTGTTGTATGGACATGTTGAATCACTATATTGTACACCTAAAATTAATATTATACTGTTTGTTAACTGCAATTTGAGAAACTTTTAAAATGAAGGTAAAATAAAGATGTTCCCAGGGACTCCTGTGCAATCAGTTAGGCAGCTGCCTTCTGCTCAGGTCATGATCCCAGTGTCCTGGAACTGAATCCCACATTGGGCTCCTTGCTCAGAGGGGAGACAGTCTCTCCCTCTGCCTCCAGCTTCCCCTGCTTATGTGTGCATGCACTCTTTCTCAAATGAATAAATAAAATCTTTAAAAAAAGATGTTTCCAATCCCACACCAAGTTGCCAGGGGCTGGTGAGATGTTGGTCTAAAGCTACTAGATTTCTGTCACATGATGAACAATTCTGGAGATCTAATGTGCAGCATGGTAACTTTAGTTAATAGTATATACTTGAAATTCACTAAGAAAGTAGTTTTTTAAAAGATTTTATTTATTTGTGAGAGAGAGAGAGAGAGAGAGAGGAGCAAGAGCGAGCACAGGCAGACAGAGTGGCAGGCAGAGGCAGAGGGAGAAGCAGGCTCCCTGTCAAGCAAAGGAGCCCGATGTGAGACTCGATCCCAGGATGCTGGGATCATGACCTGAGCTGAAGGCAGCTGCTTAACCAACTGAGCCACCCAGGCATCCCAGGAAAGTAGATCTTAAGTGTTCTCACCACTCAGGGAAAGGTAATTCTGTGAGGTGGAGGTGTTAGTTAACTTGATTGTGGTTATCATTTCACAGTCAATATGTACATTAAAACAAAGAGACAACCCATGGAATGGGAGAAGATATTCACAGAGGACACTACAAAGGACTGATATCCAAGATCTGTAAAGAACTTCTCAAACTCAACACCCAAAAACAGATAATCAAGTCAAAAAATGGGCAGAAGACATGAATAGACACTTCTCCAATGAAGACATACAAATGGCTAACAGACACATTAAAAAATATTCATCATCATTAGCCATCAGGGAAGTTCAAATCAAAACCACATTGAGATACCACATTATACCAGTTAGAATGGCCAAAGTCAAGACAGGAAACAACCAATGTTGGAGAGGATGTGGAGAAAGGGGAACCCTTTTACACTTTTACACTGTTGGTGGGAATGCAACCACTTCGGAAAACAGTGTGGAGATTCCTTAATAAATTAAAAATAGAGCTGCCCTATGACCCTGCAATTGCACTCCTGGGTATTTACCCCAAAGATACAGATGTAGTGAAAAGAAGGACCATATGTACCCCAATGTTCATAGCAGTAATGTCCACAATAGCCAAACTGTGGAAGGAGCTGAGATGCCCTTCAACAGATGAATGGATAAAGAAGATGTAGTCCATATATACAATGGAATATTACTCAGCCATCAGAAAGGATGAATACCCAACTTTTGCATCAATATGGATGAGCCTGGAGGATATTATGCTGAGTGAAATAAGCCAAGCAGAGAAAGTCAATCATCATATGGTTTCACATACTTGTGGAGCATAAGGAATAACATGGAGGATATTAGGAGAAGGAAAGGAAAAGCAAATTAGGGGAAATTAGAGGGGGGAGAGGAAAGATGAGAGACTAGATTCTGAGAAACAAACTAAGGGTTTTATTTATTTTGGGGGCACTTTTTAAAATGTTATTATGTTATGTTAGTCACAATACAGTACATCATTAGTTTTGGGAGTGTTCCATGACTCATTGTTTGCATGTAACAGTGAGTGCTCATTGCATTACATGCCTTCCTTAATACCCATCATGAGGCCAACTTATCCCCCCCACCCCTTTCCCTCTGAAACCCTCAGATTGTTTCCCAGTGTCTATAGTCTCTCATGGTTCATCTCCTCCTTTGATCACCCCCCCCACTTCATTTTTCCCTTCCTTCTCCTGATGTTCTCAGTGCTATTCCTTATGTTTCACATATAAGTGAAACTGAGGGTTTTAGAGGAGGGCACGGGTTGCATGGAGCACTGAGTATTGTACATAAACAATGAATCTTGAACACTACATCAAAAATTAATGATGTATTGTATGGTGAATAACATAACAAAAAATTTTGTAAGAAAAAAGGAAAGAAAAAAATTAAAAGTTAAGTCACCATGTTGTACACCTTTTTAAAAAACATCACTTACAACTGAAGTGTCTGTCTTACCTCAGTAGAGCTGGAAATTTCAAAAAAGTTTTAAAGCAGAGAATTCATTACCAGCAGGCATATATATACACACCACCTAAAAACTTTTTCAGATGAAAATTTGTATGGAATCAGAAGAGACCCTGAATTGCTAAGGAAATGTTGAAAAACAAAAATAAAACTGGCGGCATCACATTACCTGATTTTAAGCTTTACTACAAAGCTGTGATCACCAATACAGAATGGAACTGGCATAAAAACAGACACATAGACCAGTGGAACAGAGGAGAGAGCCCATATATGGACCCTCAACTCTATGGTCGAATAATCTTCGACAAAGCAGGAAAAAATATACAGTGGAAAAAAGACAGTCTCTTCAATAAATGGTGCTGGGAAAATTGGACAGCTATATGTAGAAGAATGAAACTCGACCATTCTCTTACGCCATACACAAAGATAAACTTGAAATGGATAAAAGACCTCAACATGAGACAGGAATCCATCAGAATCCTAGAGGAGAACATAGGCAGTAATCTCTTTGATATCAGCCACAGCAACTTCTTTCAAGATAGGTCTCCAGAGGCAAAGGAAACAAAAGCGAAAATGAACTTTTGGGACTTCATCAAGATCAAAAGCTTCTGCACAGCAAAGGAAACAGTCAACAAAACAAAGATGTAACCCATGGAATGGGAGAAGATATTTGCAAATGACAGTACAGACAGCAGGTTGATATCCAGGATCTATAAAGAACTCCTCAAACTCAACACACACAAAACAGATAATCATATCAAAAAATGGGCAGAAGATATGAACAGACACTTCTCCAGTGAAGACATACAAATGGCTATCAGACACATGAAAAAATGTTCATCATCACTAGCCATCAAGGAGATTCAAATTAAAACCACATTGAGATATCACCTTACACCAGTTAGAATGGGCAAAATTAGAAAGACAGGAAACATGTGTTGGAGGGGATGTGGAGAAAGGGGAACCCTCTTACACTGTTGGTGGGAATGCAAGTTGGTGCAGCCACTTTGGAGAACAGCGTGAAGATTCCTCAAGAAATTAAAAATAGAGTTTCCCTATGACCCTGCAATTGCACTACTGGGTATTTACCCCAAAGAT
>NW_022631200.1:456596-519354 GCF_010015895.1 Lontra canadensis | reverse complement strand
GGTGAACCATGAGAGACTATGGACTCTGAGAAACAATCTGAAGGGTTTGAAGAGGTGGGGGGGTGGGAGGTTGGGGGAAACAGGTGGTGGGTATTAGAGAGGGCACGGATTGCATGGAGCACTGGGTGTGGTACAAAAACAATGAATACTGTTACGCTGAAAATAAATTTTAAAAAATGATTAAAAAAAAAAGCACAGACGCAACCACATCTAGTGACCAATTCTTCTCCCAACACCAGGAAAACCACCTGCGACAACGTTCCATCACACACGTGAAGGCTCTTCCATGGAGTCGGGAGCACATTGGGACAGGTTTTATGCCACTGCAATTAACATCGTCTTGGTGGCATTAGATTGAATTCAAGAATTTAGCTAACTATTTTAAATTTAAATTAGCAATTTTAAATTGGAGATTAACAAGCACTTAGAGAAAGGTGTAAGAATTGGAAAGAAACAGATAAAACCATATGTGCAAATGACTTGACTGCGTATCAGAACACCTGAAAGACTCAATGGAAAACTACTTGAAGCACATATATTTATGTCGTTTTCCTACATGCTCTGTTTCTGGGTCTCTCTTTCATAGAACCCCACACTGGGTCAGGGTGAAATTGAGACCTCCCGTTTGCACCAATTCCTTTCAAGTAGGGGACATGGACAGGAACAAGATCATCCAATAAATCGCTCTAGATGTTTTCTTTCTTTTTTTTTTTTTAAGATTTTATCCATTTATTTGACAGAGAGAGAAAGATCACAAGTAAGCAGAGAGGCAGGGGGAAGCAGGCTCCCCATTGAGTAGAGAGCCCAATGCGGGGCTTGATCTCAAGACCCAAAGATCATGACCTGGGCCAAAGGCAGAGGCTTTAACCCACTGAGCCACCCATTCGCCCCTAGATGTTTTCAAAGGGGAAGCAACATGCTAGGACTGTCTCCAGTATCAGCCCTCTCCAAAACCATAATTTTCTGAAGTGGCTTATTCTTCTGAATCTAAGAGGTTGGGGAGCATTTCCTTCTCAGATTGAAAGCACCTGTGGGGAACAAGTCTTACAGCCCATTACCTGGGACCTGGGATGCTAAATGCTTTCCAAGCTGTGCGGTGAAGGGGATGATGGGACATGCCAGCCCCACCCAGTGGGAGGGATGATGTTCACCGGCTGGAACCACAGAGCCTATTAGGGCTGGGGGCAGGGCAGACCCAGTTCTTTTCTTTCTGCTTTGGGAGATGGGCTTGGCAGGAAGGAGCCAGGGAGCCTAATTCCCTTCGGGGTGAGTGTTGTGTTTTTTCCCTCCTGTCTCCATCATCGGCAGTATCTCACTTTCTTAGTTACAATGACAGACACTCAGGTTCACCAAGTCCAGTTGGCCCGTATCAAAAACGCAAAGCAAAGCTAGAGAGTCGCCTTTGAAAACAACCAGCTCTGTTTCATTGATAAAATCCTTACCACTCTCTGAACCCAGTTTTCCTGTCCCTGAAGTGAAGTCCTAAGTTCTCAGTCTTTATTTTCCCAGTTATTAATAGCTGAGGGCCAAGAGACTGTCAGAGCTAGCAGAATCCTGAGACCAGAAGGAAATATCAGAAGGTCTCCAGGGACTCCGTGGTCTATGGTAGCCATTAGCTGATAAGATTAAAAAATAATAATAATGATAACCAAAAAAAAAAACCCCACAAAAAAGCTGTAGTCACGAAGAGGAGACAGCTTTGACACCACCTCCCCACCTCCCCCCAGGTATTCCTTTTCAATAAAGACCATTATCATTCAGCCATTCATTCTCCTTCCGGTTAGGAAGGAGACTTGACTCCAACTGCTGGTTTCTGTCAGTTTTGGCCAATTTAGCTAACCTACGTAAAGCTCATTTTTTCTCCTTTGTAAAATGGAGGAGAAAGGATCTACGTGATAGACTACAGTCACCAACTGTACATTAAATTCCCCAAAACTAATTCATAACTGAAAGTTTGTACCCTTTGGCCAAAATCTCCCCATTTCCCCAGGCAACTCTTATTCTGCTCTCTGGTTTTATGAGTTCATCACTTCAGATTCCACAGATGAGTGAGATCACATAGTATTTACCTTTCTGTATCCGGTTCGTTCATAGTGTTGTATGTTGTAAATGGCAGGCCTTCCTAGTTTTTAATGGCTGAATAATAACCCATTGTATATAAACCTCCTTTTCTTTACCCATTTGTCCACTGATGGGCACGTAGACTGTTTCCATATCTTGGAATTACTGCGAATAATGTGAGCATGAGGATGCAGATATATCTTCAAGATACTGATTTCATTTCCTTTAGATGCATACCCAGAAGGGGGATTGCTGGATCATAAAATAGTTCTATTTTTTAATTTTTTGAGGAGCCTCCATACTGTTTTCCATATTGGCTGTACCAACTTACATTCCCACCAACAGTGCACCAGGGTTCCCTTTTCTCCACATCCTCACCTGTTGTCTTTTGCCTTTCTGGTAATAGTCATCTTAACAGGTATGATATATCTCGTGGTTTTGTTAGCATTTCCCTAATAAGTAGTGATGTTGAGCATCTTTTCATGTATCTTTTGTTCATTTCTACATCTTTGGAGAAATACTAACTTAGGGCCTTTGCCCATTTTAATGGGGTTTTTGCTTCAGTTTTATGTTGTTGCTGTTGTTTTGTTTTTGTTTTTCATTGGGTTGTATGAGTTCTTTATATATTTTGGATGTTAATGCTTATCACATTTATGATCTGGAAATATTTTAGTCTATCCTGTAGGTTGCCTTTGCTGTGTGTACAAGCCTTTTAGTTTGATATAGTCTCATTGTTTTGTTTTTGCTCTGTTGCCTGAGATTTGCCCAAAATCTTCGCCAATATTAATGTTAAGGAGACTTTCCCATACGTTTTCTTCTCAGAGCTTTACAGTTTCAGGCAATACATTTAAGTCTTTAATCCCTTTGGAGTTAATTTTTGCATATGGTGTAAGTAAGAGTCCAATTTCGTTTCTTTGTATGTGGGTATCCAATTTTCCCAACACTTATTGAAGAGATTATCCTTTCCCAATTGTACATTCTTGGCTTCATTTTCAGTTATTAGTTGACCATATATGCATGCATTTATTTCTGGGCTCTAGACTCTGTTCTACTGGTCTGTGTCTGTTTTTATACCAGTACCATACTGTTTTGATTACCATAGCTTCATAATATAACTTGAAATTGAGAGGTGTGATGCCTCCAACTTTGTTGTTCTTTCTCAAAATTGTGTGTGTGTGTGTGTGTGTGTGTGTGTGTGTGTGTGTGTATATATATATATATATATATATATATATATATATATAGTGATTGTGTTAGCTTTTCAGGGTGTTTTGTAGTTCCATACAAATTTTAGGATTGTTATTTCTATTTCTGTGAAAAATGCCATTGGAATTGTGATAGGGATTGCATTGAATCCATAAATTGCTTTGGGTAGTTTGGACATTTTAACAATATTGAGTATTCCAATCCAAGAACATGGGATCTTTTAATATATTTGTGTCTTCCATTTTTTTTAATCAATGTCATATAGTTTTCCACATACAGCTCTTTCACCTCCTTGATGAAATTTATAACCAGATATTTTATTCTTATCTGGCTTTGGTATGAGAGTGATGTTAGTCTCATAAAATCAGTTTGGAAGTGTTCCTTCCTCTTCAATTTTTGGAAGAATTTGAGATTAGTATTACTCTTCTTTCCATATTTGGCGAAATTCACCAGGGAAATCATCTGGCTCTGGGCTTTTCTTTTGGGGGAGATTTTTGATTGCTAATTCCATCTCCTTACTTGTTAATGATTTGCACCTGTTTTCCATTTCTTCATGATTCAATCTCAGTAGCTTGTATGCTTCTAGAAATTTATCCATTTCTTTTTCTTTATCCAGTTCATTGATGTGTAATTGTTGATCGTGATCTCTCATGATCCTTTGTATTTCTGTGGTACCAGTATTAATGTCTTCTTTTTTATTTCAGATTTTGAATCCCCTCTCTCTGTTTTCTCATGGTTAGTCAAGCTAAAGCTTTGCCAATTTTATCTTTTTTTTTTACTATGTTATGTTAGTCACCACACAGTACCTCATTAGTTTTTGATGTAGTATTCCATGATCATTGTTTGCATATAATACTGCAACAACTCTTAGTTTCATTGATCTTTTCTAATGTCTTTCCTGTCTTTATTTCTGCTCTGATCTGTATTATTTTCTTCCTTATGCTAACTTGGGGCTCAGTTTGTTCTTCTCTTCCTAGTTCCTTGAGGTGAAAAGTTGGGTTGAGATGTTTTTTTCTTAATGTAGGCTTTTTTGCTCACCTATCAGGAATGACAGAATCCAAGAGTGGAGGTGAAAGCTGGGTGCTTGCTTAAGCAACCGCAGGGGCCTTCTCCTCTCTAACTCCCCTTGTCCTCCATGCTATTTGTTATTTGTTAGAGAGGAGAAGGGAGTTGGGGGAAATTGGAAGGGGAGGTGAACCATGAGAGACTAAGGACTCTGAAAAACAATCTGAGGGTTTTGAAGGGGTGGGGGGTGGGAGGTTGGGGGAACCAGGTGGTGGGTATTAGAGAGGGCACGGATTGCATGGAGCACTGGGTGTGGTGCAAAAACAAGGAATACTGTTATGCTGAAAATTTAAAAAAAGCATCCGCAGGGGCCTTCAAAGGTTCAAAATCATTGCAGTGAGTCAAAGGAAATAAAACATCGAGTTAGTGCCCAATACATGATGACTTAAGGGAAATATACAGCAAGTTCTCAGATGATGGGGATAAGGATTAAAAGATGGTAACAATGAAAATTCAGAGGAGCAATTGTATGTAAGCAGCAGGTTGACTAAGAAGTGAGTCTCTCCCCTGCTGGCAATGTCATTGTTTTCTTTCTTCCTCTCCACATTCCACTTCTTGCTCATAATAATCATGAAGGAAGACAAAAGAAGGATGAGACAGTGGATGGAGAGGAACAACATGCCTTTGATTCCAGATACTTTTTATAAATTCCCATTGAATCTTTAAAATCATCATTAGCCATCAGGGAAAATCAAATCAAAACCACATTGAGATACCACCTTACACCAGTTAGAATGGCAAAAATTGACAAGGCAAGAAACAACAAGTGTTGGAGAGGAGGTGGAGAAAGGGGAACCCTCTTACACTGTTGGTGGGAATGCAAGTTAGTGTAGCCACGTAGGAAAATGTCACAGACCAGCATGAGAAGTCCAAGGGAAGAACAAGAGAGAATGGTGGGGAATTAAGAAAGACAAGAGTCAGAAAGCTGGGATTGGGAGGTCTCCATGGGCTGATAACCCAGTGGACCCCCAAAATGCATGAGAGACCTTATTTTATGGTTCAATAACAAGAATGTTTTCAAGGAACTTGAGGTCAGATGACCACAAGTCCCATGTAGCCGCCTTGCTTTAAAACAAAAGTTCATTCAAGCATATTTACAGAGGAACTCAAGAACCATGTCAGCTTGACCCAGAGTGCTTATGTAAGCCAAACCAAATAGTGAGTGACCAGCAGGGATTGCGAGAGCTAGCCTTTGGTAAAGTTCCTTTGACTGCAAGGACCGTGTCAACTTGCAGTCTATTCCCCACAGGAAAACAGTGTTGAGTTTCCTCAAAGAATTAAAAATAGAGCTACCCTATGACCCAGCAATTGCACTACTGGGCATTTACCCCAAAGATACAGATAAAGTGAAAAGAAGGGCCATATGCACCCCAGTGTTCATAGCAGCCATGTCCACAATAGCCAAACTGTGGAAAGAGCCAAGATGCCCATCAACAGATGAATAGATAAAGAAGATGTGGTCCATATATACAGTGGACTATTACTCAGCCATCAGAAAGGATGGATACCCACCCACCATTTGCAACGACATGGACGGGACTGGAAAAGATTACGCTGAGTGAAATAAGTCAAGCAGAGAAAGTCAATGATCATGTGGCTTTACTATGTTGTGGAATATAAGGAATAACATGGAGGACATTAAAAGAAAGAAGGGGAAAACAAGGGGAGGAAATCGGAAGAGAAGACCAACCACGAAAGACTTTGGATTCCAAAAAACAAACAGAGTTTTAGAGAGGCAGTTGGTAAGGGGATGGGTTGGCCCAGTGATAGGTATTAGGGAGGATATTGGTTTTGCAGGGAGCACTGGGTGTTATATGCAAACAATGAATCTTGGAACACTGCATCAAAAATTAATGACATACTTATGGTGACTAACATAACATCATAATTAATAATAATAAAATGAAGTAACTGTGGCATACATGTAAGCCCCAAATAAATGTTAGCTATTGTGTGCCTGGCACAGCTCCAAGTGTACCTATAGATTTGTCTCTTTCAGAATCCTCACACCCCCATCAACAGGTATGCTCTGGTCCCAGGATCAAAGATCAGAAAAGAGGCAGAGAGGTGCTGTGATTTGGCCACTTACCTTGCTAATACATGACATCAAGAATAAAAACTACAGAATGGATTTAAGTCCAAACCCTAAGCCTGAATACTGGACAGGTCCTTAGGTTTTTCCACAAGCAAAGAACCTTGAGGGGGAAGGAGCTAAAGAGAGTATCTGGTGCATTGTATACTCTACCAGATATGGATTAGATAAATCTGTCTTCTTGAGTGGGTTTTCATTTACTTATATTTTCATGTCTCCACAGGTCTTGTCTGTTCTCTCTTCCAACTGACTGGCATCATCACTGGCACTAAGGTTCTAGGTCTTGAGTGGAGATGAGTGATGTAGATCTGAAGTCTGGCCCTTTTGTCTGCTCTTCCTCCAGCTCTTCCTCTCAGTCTTCCCCCTGTTCTTCCTCTTCCTCTTCTAGCTCTCCTTCTCCTTGTTATTTAATGTCATCCTTGAAGTCCTCTGCCTCCTCCAACTCTCCTTTTGAAAATGGAGTCATGCTGTACATGGCCTATTTAAGCAAGGAGGGTCTGCAAACATTCAAGCAGCTTTTAGTGGATGAGAACCCCAGGCCTGGATCAGTCCAGATCACCTGGGACCAGGTCAAGACAGCCAGATGGGGAGAGGTTGTTCATCTCTTGATGGAGTTCTTCCCCGGACGACTAGCTTGGGATGTGACTCATGACATCTTTGCCAAGATGAACCAGACAGAATTGTGTCTTCGGGTACAGATGGAGCTAAATTGTGAGTAGTAATCTGGTATATAAAACGGGGCTGGGGGGATACCTGGGTGGCTCAGTCAGTTAAGCAGCTGCCTTCGGCTCAGGTCATGATCCCAGGGTCCTGGAATGGAGTCCCACATTGGGTTCCTTGCTCAGCAGGGAGCCTGCTTCTCCTTCTGCCTGCCACTCCCCTGGTTTGTATCCTCTCTCACTCTCTAGCAAATAAATAAATAAATCTTTTAAAAATGTTTATTATGTTTAGTTAGGCACTGTATAGTACATCATTAGTTTTTGATGTCGTGTTCAGTGATTCATTAGTTACATATAACACCCAGTGCTCATCACAACACATGCCCTCCTTCATGCCCATCACTTTCTTACCCCCTCCCCTCATTCCCCTCCCCTCTGAAACCCTCAGTTTGTTTCCCAGAGTCTCCCACGGTTTGTCTCCCTCTCCGATTTCTTCCCATCAGTTTTCCCTCCCTTCCCTATGATCCTCTGCAGTATTCCTTATGTTGCACATCTGAGTGACACCATATGATAATTGTCTTTCTCTGCTTGACTTACTTCACTCAGCGTAATCCCCTCCAGTCCCATCCATGTTGATGCAAATGGTGGGTGTTCTTCCTTCCTGATGGCTGAGTGATATTCCATTGTATATATGCACCACATCTTCTTTATCCATTTGTCTGTTGAAGGGCATCTCGGCTCCTTCCACATTTGGCTATTGTGGCCATGGTTGCCAGGAACATTGGGGTGCACAATAAACAAAATCTTTTTTTAAAATGGGAACGGGTTTGAGTATTAAAGAACTAAATACTTTACTGGGTACCCATACTGGCCACCTGAACAAGAAGGCAAATAGTGGAGTATGATGATGACCAACCCCCAAACCCAAAGACCATCACATTAGCATAGTTTTAAAAAACTTAACCAGATACTGCTTATCTGGTATCTGTAGATACTCTATCTTCATTATTGATGGGTTCCATGTGTGTGAATTTGCCTATTCACTAAAACTTATTTTAACTCCAAGATCAGTCATTGTGGCACTTTCATAGTCATTTATGGACATGTAGGTTGGAGAAAAATTGGACACTGATGTTCCCAGATGCAGCTGAATAAAGCAGTGCTCTGCCTTCTGACCTGTGCCCTCATCCTGTAAATCAGTGTCCTTTCCACAGTCTATTTGGTGTCACTTTTTTTATGTTTCTGTGTATCTCGTTGTTGTTTAACCTGTCCCCCAAGTGTGGTGGTGAAGGGATGTTCATGAATCAATAATACATATTGAATAAGATTTCTTTAAACAAAAACACACGTAGACCGTGGTTATGCATTGAAGAGCCGAAATGTTGTAAGCAGAGGCTACAGGAATCTAACCCTGTATTCATGGGGGCACGGTATTGGTTATTTGAATATTTACAGTAATTTTATAGAACTTAAATAGCCCGAGTAAGAGGAGTTAGTGACTATGTGTGTGTGTACACACATGATTATTTTCATATACATCTAAATATGTAACACAGACACACGCACACATATATGTGCACACTCATAGATTTTAAAGTGTGCATGTATCTCATAAACACATATGCATGTGTGTTTGTGTGTATCACTCCCTCTGTGTTTGGATGAGCTATCGATTTATGTTATTGAATACTTCTTCAGTACATCCTAGAACAGCACCATTTTCTTACTTCCTAGCATCATGGTGGAGTCTAGGCCATTTTCTTCACCCTGGACTAAGTTGGTGAGAGAATGGGACTCTGGGATCCTATCCTGAAAGGGCCTGTTGCTTCCATGTGGCTTTCCCTGTCTTGTCCGTCATTCCGGTGCGACAGTCTCCTTTCTTGTCTGTTCCAGACATTCTGCCCAACCTGGAGCCCGAGGACTCAAACCCAAGAGAAATGCCAGTGAATTTGGAGGAAGGAGAATCTGGTATGTGCTGGCATTGTGACAAAGCCTGGAGGAAACCGGGCTTTGGGTTGGGGTGAGAAGCTCAGTTTCTGGGGCGAGACAGATAGTAAATTAGTATGTCAGTGTCTGTTCAATGAATCAGAATTTTAAGAAAAAAGAGTAGTTACGGACACACCTAACTCAGAAGTCCAGCCACTAGCCCAGCGGGAGGCATTGAGTGATGTCAAGGAGACATCACTTCTGTCCTTCTCCTGGCTCCCTCTTTTTCCGTGGGACTCAGCCTTGAGTGGTCCCTCCTACCACAGTGGCCATCTTGACCACCAGCTACCTCCCCCATACACTGTGCCTGCTTAGCACCATCGGCAGAAAGAGGAGTATTTTCTCATTTCTCCAAGCACTCATCCCTGAACTGATTCAGCTGTGAATGAACTGGTCACGAGCTCAACAATGAACGAAATGATGAAGCGCCCTGGTTCGTTAAGACTGGCCCATGTACTTCAGAGAGAGCTTGGTGGTAGGGCCACCCACAGCCCAACAGAATAGACCAAGAGTGGCCAGGGGTGGTTTTCCGGAGAACCACTGCAGTGCTGTTGCCAGATGGGAACAGTTGGTAGGCAAAAAAAAAAAAAAAAACAGCAAGTACCTTAATCCCTCCTCTTCTCCACTCCACCATCCTGAAGCATCAAAAGTTGGATTCGAGAAAGAATTCTGTTCATGTGAATCAAGTTTGCGCTTCCCAGTCAGGTTGTATGAAGAGATGAGGTCAAAAGGAGCTGAGGGCCCCAGGGCAACACTCTAATCTGTTAGGAAAGCACACGGAAAGTGGGGTATGGGATCCCCAGTTCTAGCCATTCAACAAACACTAGAGGGCTGACGGTTCTGACACCACAGTCTGAGCCAGAGTTGTAAAGTCTACTTATTTTGGAGACGGCAGGCTCGAGTCTTAGAGCTTCTGTGACTTGCTTACCCTCATAAATCCAGTAAGTAGACCTTGAACTTGCAGTAAGCTTCCTCCTATCTATCAGCTGGAGGTGGAGGGAAGGAAGTCAGAGTGAGACATCATGTATAATTTGTAAACTTTCCTGTTGAGGGGAGGGGAGAGAGAATCACAGGTTGAGATAAAGGCTGTGACAGATCCTATTAACTCCCTAGCCCACATCTCCTGTGTTGACAGAATCCAATTTATTTAGGGATAAAATGGACCCAGCCCTAAGGGAAATACTTTTTCTCCAGGTTTCCTTAAAGTTGGGGTTAACCATCTGATGGCTCTAGGCCATGAGATACAAGTAGAAGCCTCCTGAGTGTTTCGGTTTGTACTGATGGAAGTATACATGACCTGCGAACATGTCCCTTCTCCCCACGATTTCTGCTTTGAATGCAAATATAACTCACGACATAATGATAACATAACTACAATAGCAATCCTCTCATCATGAAGCAAGAGGTGCAAAGGGCGTACTTACAGAAATGTGGTGTTACTTGGCCCTGAAGCTACAAAACCACCCCACCCATTTCAACAGCTTTACACACAGATCCCCCTATTTCTTAAGGAAAAAGCAGCCCTTTTCTGTTTAAGTCACTTCAGATTGACTTTTCTGATTACCCACGGCTTCTTTATTGGTGTAGGGCTGTCAGGAAAAGAGCATGAAATGTGAAAGTGTGTCATGGGACTTGATGTAGATGTCAAGGCTAGCTTTCTTCTCATTCGATCAGTTCTCGTACACAGCTCTGACCCTGTACCCTGTCTCTCTCCCACCCTGCTAATCTAGATAAAATACAGGCGTACAAAGTGCACGTGACAGATGAGTATTCCATGACACGGACGATGACCACCTGGTCTGGGAGCCATGCAGACTTCTTCTACCAAGACATAGAGAGACACGAGAGGTTCTTACCATGCCTTTTTCTTCCCAAAAGACCTCAAGCCAGACAGCCCAAGACTGTGGTCCTACAGGGAGTCGCTGGGGTTGGAAAAACAAGTTTGGCCAAAAAGGTGATGTTGGAGTGGGCGGAAAACAAGTTCTACCGCCACAAGTTCCAGTGTGCTTTCTACTTCCATTGCCGGGAAATGGCTCAGGTGGATGAGCAGAGCTTCGCAGAGCTGATTGCCCGTAAGTGGCCTGGGTCACAGTCTCTCATGTCCAAGATTATGTCCAAACCAGACCAACTTCTGCTCCTCTTTGATGGCTTTGAGGAAGTGTCACTGACCCTCACGGATAGACCAGCTGACCTGAGTGATGACTGGATCCAGAAATTGCCCGGGCCTGTCCTCCTGGCTAGTCTGCTGAGCAAAAGAATGCTTCCCGAAGCCACCTTACTGATCACCTTCAGGTTCACATCTTGGAGGAAGCTCAAGCCCTTCCTGAAACACCCCTCTTTCATAACACTCACGGGGTTTAGTATGGCAGAAAGAGCCAAGTACTTCAGGACATATTTCGGAAACAAGAGGGATGCTGATGAAGCCTTGAGGTTTGTCACGGGAAACACAGTTCTCTTCTCCATGTGTCAGGTCCCTGCAGTTTGCTGGATGGTGTGTTCCTGTCTGAAACAGCAGATGCAGAGAGGAGCAGACCTTGCACAGGCATATCCAAACGCCACAGCTGTATTTGTCCAGTATCTGTCTGGCTTCTTTGCCACCAAGCCTCGAAGCCCTCCCAGGAACACTCATCAGACACGACTGGCAGGTCTGTGTTACTTGGCCGCAGAGGGCATGTGGAACATGAGATGGGTGTTTGACACGAAAGACCTCGAGCAGGCCAAGCTAGATGAGACCGCTGTTGCTACTTTTCTCCGTGTGAATATTTTTCAAAGGGTGGCAGGCGACGGAGACCGCTATGCATTTGCCACTCTAAGCTTCCAGGAGTTTTTTGCTGCCTTGTTGTACGTTCTGTGCTTCCCACAACAACTCAGAAATTTCCGGGTGTTGGACCGTGTTCAGATCATACGCCTGATAGCATATCCCGGAAGAAAGAAAAACTATCTTGCTCAGATGGGGCTCTTCTTATTTGGCCTTTTAAACGAAACGTGCGCTTCAGCTGCAGGGAAGTCATTTGGATGCAAGCTGTCCCTGGGCAACAAGAAGAAGTTGCTGAAAGTGGCAGCCCTGTTGCATGAATGTGGCCCACCCACACTGCACCACGGCGTCCCGCAGCTGTTCTACTGTCTGCATGAGATCCAGGAGGAGGCATTTGTGCGTCAGACCCTAAGCGATTGTCAGAAGGCTGCTTTGATCATCAGCAAGAAGAAAGACATGCAAGTGTCTGCCTTTTGTCTTAAGCACTGTCAACGTCTGCGGGATCTAGAACTGACTATGACCCTGACCATCCCCCACGTGGGCACACTCAGCCCGGATCCCCTCCATTCTGCTGAGTGAGTGCTCTCATCTCTCCTTTGGCAACTTGTGCTTCCCAGGGACCTTGCCTACCGTCCCCCAGCCATTCAAAGCGACCAGCTGTCCTGAGGTCGTTCCTTACACACGGTGCTGCTAGGATGCAGATTTCCATGCTAAAACGGGGAGAATCCTGGAAGCAAGATGATTTGTTTACTTTCCTTATCTCTATCCTGCCTGCCCTCCCCTCCCTTATATGTGGGGACCTTATTACACCTGTCATCCCCACTTCTGCATATCACCAGCTTGCTGGTCTCTAGGGAAGTGCTGTCCAATGGGACTTTCTGTCACGGTGGAAATCCACAAGCTATGTGACACTAGGAGCACTTGGACTGCAGCTCGTGGGACTGAGGCAGTGCATTTCAAATCTTATTTAACTTCAATTAATTTAAATTTGAGTAGTCACATGTAGCTAGTGGCTGCCGTATTGGGCAGTGCAACTCCAAGGGAGATTTCCTTTCAGTGCAAAAACATCACTTCCGTTTTTAATTAGTGAAAAAAAACCTGAAAACCACTTGTCCTCATCAGGGGACTATCACATCTCCCTTCTTATTTTCCTACCAAACACCTTGAAAACACCATTTCTAGTCACTGTTTCTTCCCTACTCCCCACTGTGATTTGAAGTGGGTGTCCTGGCTTCCTGGGTAAGAGTTTGAGCTCTCCATCTCCTCCCAGAACCAACTGTGTGTCTTTGGACAAGTTCAGCTAACTTTTCTGGGTTGCTGTTTCTTCATGAGTAAATGATTTTTTACAAATAGTACAAGGTTTTTGGAAGGTTAAGTGAGACAATATGCATGATACACCAAGCCTGTCCCAGCCTTTAGCTCCTACCAATAAAAACAAGCTACAATTACTAATGTGATTTTTATTCCCACCATTCAACTGAAACTCTCACAGAAGATCTATATTTAAACAAATATAGTGAACTTATTTTTTCTTAAGAAGTGACAGTTTGTACTGACCACTCATTTTTTCGTACAGTTCTCATACTGGTTCATATTTTTTTAGCCATTGCTCTGAACCAGACACAGTGCCAGGTATTTTTACTTTATGTGAATTATTCATTTTAACGTTGCCATTGGGCACCAGGAAGCAATGGAGGTCAGGTAGATTTGTAACTTGTCCAAGGTCACACAGCTGGTTGAAGCTAAGACTTAAACTGAAATTGGACCTCTGATGGCTATGATGAAGAGCCAGAAAACTAGACTTAGGCTGGGTATTGGAGTCACAGGAGGGAGCACAATCCTTTTTGCTGCAAAATTAGAGTGCTTCCCTCATTCCCTAGTTGCTCTGTGTAAAGGAGCCACAGTCTCTTCCAGACACGTGGTTTTTCCATGAAAGCCAGCGTGATTCTTAAGTGTGTTGATGGGTTGTTGTCAGATTCTTTTAAAATATCCTCTAATAGTCTGATATATGGCTAGATAAATCAAATGGACCTCTTCTGAAGTTAGGGGACATCTAGGTTCTGCTCTCTTCGTTGTCATGTCAAACGGTGCCCCATCTTCATCAGGCACATGTGAGTTTCTCCAAAGCAGAAGTAAGCAAATTAAGCCTGGTTGTTTTTATAAATAAATCTTAATCGGATGTCAGCCATGCTTGCCTATGACATCTGTTCCAACTGCCACCACATGGCTACTCCAGAGTTGGGAGGCTTCCACAAATCGCTTGGGCTATGAAAGCCGAATGTATTTGCTGGTCGACCACTTACAGAAGAAGTTTTCCACCCCCAGTGCTAGGGTATGTTTTTAGAAAAGGAATTGCCCAATCGCAGAGTGCACACATCACATCACATTCACTTTCTATCACAGATAGCCCCAAGTTGCTCTCCGGGGAGCCTTAGGGTGTCACGTGTGGGATGATCGCACAGGAAAGATCTTCCCATGTCCCCGAGCAGCTCCACGGCTCCCTGTTGCACATGGTTGGTCTTCCCAACAAAGACTTCCAAAGTCTACCCGTAATGTCTTGAGATAAGTCTGAATAATTTTAAAACCTAACATTGGCAGAACTCTTAAAAGGTGAGAAATTGGGGCACCTGGGTGGTTCAGTGGGTTAAAGCCTCTGCCTTCGGCTCAGGTCATGATCCCAGGGTCCTGGGATCGAGCCCCGCATCGGGCTCTCTGCTCAGCAGGGAGCCTGCTTCCCCCTCTCTCTCTGCCTGCCTCTCTGCCTACTTGTGATCTCTGTCTGTCAAATAAATAAATAAAATCTTTAAAAAAAAAAGGTGAGAAATTTCCTTCATGTTGGTCAGTCTGTTGATAACTTTTGGGACAGTTCTTGAAGAGGGTTCGTATACTTACCCCAGCTTTTTGGAGCTGTGATTGACGTATAGCCTTGTGTACGTTTAGGCATACAACATAGTGATTTTCTATATGTACACATCGCAAAAGGATTATCACAATAAGGTTACTTAATATATCCATCTCCTCACCTAGTTACAGTGTGTGTGTGTGTGTGTCTGATGAGAACTTTTATTCTCAAATGACTTTCAAATACACAATATGGTATCGTCCCTGATAGTCCCAGCTGATAGTCACCCCCTAGAATCTATTCATCTTATAACGTATCTTATAACTTATATTCCTTTGACCACTTGTATCCACTTCCCCCACCCCCATACATGGAGTTTGTATTTTTTTTAATATCAATTTTATTGATTTTACTTAAAAAATTATCTTTCCATAATTATAAAAATTGTTAAAATATGTGCAAAATACTTTGTATTGCTTTTATGTGTTTGCATTTAAAATGGGTGGGAAAGGCACGTGGTTTTATTTTATGGGATTTCGTTCTGAATGCAGATGACATGCTAGTGTAAGAAGTTTTCTGAAATTTTCTTTTTTCATCTAATACGTCTTAGAACTATTTTAACGTGTGTGTATACCTTCTTCAGTGAGGTGTCCTACAGTCTTCTGGGTGCACTGGAGATTATTAAAGCAGTTCCCCCCTCATTTGCATCTATCTAATACAAACAGCATGAAAGAAAAATCCTCACAGAGTCTCTTGGCCAGCATCTCTGAAAAGACTGCATAGGGGAAAATGAAGGGGAAAATGAGCAGGTCCTTCCAGAGTCCAACTACATCTCATATTGGTCTAGCTGTGGATTTTCCTTTCCTGCACTCACCATGCCAAAAGAAATTAATTTTCCCTTATTCTGTTCCTACATAGACTTTTTTCTTTTTTAATAATTTTATAAGCAAAGAGTAAGAATATAAGATAAAGCTATAATTCAATGTCTGCCCCCATAGAAATCCTAAGTGATTAAAACAACAACTCTCTTTCTTCTGAAGTCATGGGGAAATCTAGATATCCTTATTTAAGAGCACAAGTCTTCCTGGTATAAAATGAGAACTCTTGCAGTGGTATTCCTGGGCATTTTTTTTTTTTTAATGAGAAAGACTTACTGGAATCGGAAAGAATCTGTGATCACAACCAGGGCTGGGAACATCAGCCCTGGGTTTACAAGTAGATTTTCTCAAGTTTCACCTCTCACAATGATTTGTGTTCTCTTTCCTCCCTTGCACATAGACCAGAAAGCAGTGACCAGTGTTTTCTCTGGTGGCAAGAATTCTGCTCCGTGTTTAGGACACATGAGAATTTGGAAGTCCTGACTTTGACCAACACTTCTTTGGAGGCTGAGTCAGTGAAGGTTCTTTCTGCGGCTCTGAGACATCCTGGGTGTAAACTGCAAAAACTCATGTGCGTACAAACAGACCTTGGCTGGAAGGAATTCCACCAAAAGAGTCTGTTCCCCATTCCATTTTTCTACGCCCTCTCTGCTCACCTAGACTTGCAGAAAGTGTCCTTGTGTACTGTTTTCCCCTTCCAGTCTTACGGAGGCAGAACGGATGCACAGCACTAAGTGTTCAGGTGTGCGGCATAATGTCTTGACGTGCATGTATTGCAAATTGATCACCTTCGTAAGTTAATATTCATCACCTCCTAGAGCGGCCAAAGGGTTTTCTTCCTTGTGGTGAGAAGGATCTTCTCTCTTGGCAACTCTCAAATACGCCGCCCAGCCATGCTGACAGCAGTCCTCGGGCCATACAGCACATTCCCAGTGTTTTTACATCTGGTACCTATGAGCTTGTACCCTTTGGCCGCCCTCACCCAATTCCTCCGCCTCCTGCCTCTAACACCACCACCACCAACAACAAAAAAACCCAATCTCTTTTTCTGAGTTTTGGGTTTGTTTGCTTTTTGAGATTCCACCCATTAATGAGATCATTTTTCCAAAAAGGACATACAAATGGAGTCGTTTTCCCCATTTCACAGATGAACAAACTAGGGCACAAGGTGATACTGTTGATACATCCTTAAAATATGGATTTTTTAATTTTTTAAATTTAAATTCAATTAACCAACATATAATACATCATTAATTTCTGATGTAACATTCAATGATTCGTTAGTTGCATATAATGCCCAGTGCTCATCACATCACATGCCCTCCTTCATGCCCGTCACCCAATTACCCCAGCCCCTGACCCACCTCCCCCCAGCAACCCACAGTGTGTTTCCCAGAGTCAAGAATCTCATGCACATCTTGGCTTGAGTCCATTCTCCTAGCCACTACACCATGTTCTCTCTCACTCTCTGCTTTTTAAGATCCAGAAACCGAATAACTCATCAGAATTCCTTGAAATAGCTCACCAGACATCACGTGGTCCCTAGCCAGTATCTGACCAATTTTGTCTCCTGTTATTATGACGACTATTAATAGCACCCACATACTGAGTGGGCACTGTACATCAAGCCCCGTGCAAAGCCAATTACAGGTATCATGTACATTAGCCCCCACCCCCATCTTAAGGAGAAGGCATCAAGCACTCTCTCTTGTGGCCCTGACGCTGAAGCCTGGAAGGTACATGACCTACATAAGGATCACCCAACCAGGGAGGCCCTGCTAAGCTGAGGACCCAGTGCAGACCTCACAGGAAAGCCCTCATGTACTCCTAGATGAATTGAATCTAGAACTGATGAGCAAATGGACAGGTGTTGGTCAAAATGTACAGAGCTCCAGGTTGAAGTCGAATAAATTCTGGGAATCTGATCGTCAGCATTGTGGCAGCAGTCAGCAATATTGTACAGTATCCTGCAAAGGATTCTCATCACACACACAAAAAAAGAAATGATAATTTTGTGACAGGATGACAGTGTTACCCAATGCCAAGGCAGTCACCATTTTGCAGTATATTAATGGATCCAATCAACATGTCCTGCAGCTTAAGCTTACACATTGTTATGTGTCAATCACACCTCAGTAAGGAGATGAGATCTGATTGTAACTAGGCACTGTTTCCCTCTCCAGCTTCAGATGTGTGCATCCCTCCATGCTGAACAAAGACTTAATCCAAGTTTTGATTGAAAACCAGTATCTGAGCTACTTGGAAATACAAGGCACGGAAGTGAGACGTGAGGCCATGGAGTTTCTGTGCACAGCCTTGAAATGTCCACAGTGCTATCTGCAGTGTCTGAGGTAAGATGAGCCTGGGGTCTGGTGAGACCCTTGTGCCCAGACTGTTATTTCCGAGGTGGGGTTACATGTGCAGTCTTCCTATCATCCTTCTTTTGATCTCATTGTTAGTTTTATTTGGCTTTTTTTTTTTTTAGGTGTACAATGTGATGACTTGATATACACACACATTGTTCTTAGCTCACAGGCTGTACAAAACCAGGTGGCCAAGAGACCTGGCCCACAGCCAAAGTCAGCCAACACCCAGTGCGCGTTCCTGAGGTTGTTGCATTTGTGCAGTGGGGTGCTCCCACTGTGCGTTCAACAACTCCATGTCAGTGAATCAGCCACTGTGGGAGCATCACACTAGACATTGGCAAACACTGCACATCAGGGCTTTTTTCTCCAGAGTCAGTAAACACTTACCAGCATCCTCACCAGACTTTCTGTGTATTCCATTGTCCCAATAAAGCTTGGGCAACCTCCTGTTTCCACCAGCCAGCTCTGGTCCTTCACACCTGTCAGAGCTGAGTGGAGCCTGGAGGCTTAGGTGGCTAGACCCAGAGGTGGCTCAGCACGGTAGTCGGGTAAAGGTCGATGTCAGGTGGAAATCTCGCTTAACAAGATGGCGGCTGTGATCTCATGGGAGTGAAATCTCAGTTCTTTGTCTTGAAGATTGTTTGACAGAGAAATGTAAAATTGAGGTCCTGTTTCATAGATAGAGCCCAGTTGTAAGCCTGTGCCTGCTGGTTATGGCCCCAAGTGTCTATTATTTGATACTTTGTGACTAAGATGCTGAATTTGATGCACGCTTACCAGCTGGAGAAAATGAGCATCCTTCCTGGAGTTGCTCTTGCATGAAGAACAAAGATGTGGGACAGTAGATGGGATATATGCAACTACGTGGGTACCATTTTCCCCGGGAGTTCAGGCTTGGCATTTTTATGTGGACTCCATAGGCTGGAAGACTGCTCAGTTACCCCTAAAAGTTGGTTGATCTTGCCAAAGACCTTGGAAGTAACAAACGCTAATGCTAATAAGTACCTGCCTGAGCAACGTCTTCCCAGAAACATCACCAGTGGCCAGGGAAGCAAGGGCAGAAAGGAACTACTGGGACTTCATCAAGATCAAAAGCTTTTGCACAGCAAAGGAAGCAGCCAACAAAACCAAAAAGGAACTGACAGAATGGGAGAAGAGATTCGCAAAGGACATATCAGATCAAGGGCTAGTATCCAAAATCTATAAGGAACTTATCAAACTCAACACCCAAAGAACAAATAATCCAATCAAGAAATGGGCAGAGGACATGAATAGACATTTCTGCACAGAAGACATCCAGATGGCCAACAGACACATGAAAAAGTGCTCCACATCAATCAGCATCAGGGAAATACAAATCAAAACCACAATGAGATCCCACCTCACACCAGTCAGAATGGCTAAAATTAACAAGTCAGGAAATGACAGATGCTGGCAAGGATGCGGAGAAAGGGGAACCCTCCTCCACTGTTGGTGGGAATGCAAGCTGGTGCAACCACTCTGGAAAACAGCATGGAGGTTCCTCAAAAAGTTGAAAATAGAGCTACCCTACGATCCAGCAATCGTACTACTGTGTATTTACCCTAAAGATACAAACGTAGTGATCTGAAGGGGCACGTGCACCCAAAAGTTTATAGCAGCAATGTCCACAATAGCCAAACTATGGAAAGAACCTAGATGTCCATCAACAGATGAATGGATAAAGAAGATGTGGTATATATACACAATGGAATACTATGCAGCCATCAAAAACCATGAACTCTTCCCATTAGCAATGACATGGTTGGAACTAGAGGGTATTATGCTGAGTGAAATAAGTCAAGCAGAGAGAGTCAATTATCATATGGTTTCACTTATTTGTGGAGCATAACAAATAGCATGGATGACAAGGGGAGTTAGAGAGGAGAAGGGAGTTGAGGGAAATTGGAAGGGGAGGTGAACCATGAGAGACTATGGACTCTGAAAAACAATCTGAGGGTTTTGAAGGGGTGGGGAGTGGGAGGTTGGGGGAACCAGGTGGTGGGTATTGGAGAGGGCATGGATTGCATGGAGCACTGGGTGTGGTGCAAAAACAAGGAATACTGTTATACTGAAAATAAAAAAAAAAAGAAAAGAAAAGAAATAAGTCAACCAGAGAAAGAATTTTCATATGATCTCCCTGATATGAGGAATTTGAGAGGCAGGGTGGGGGTGTCGTGGGGGGTAGGGAATGAAAAAATGAAACAAGATGAGATTGGGAAGGAAACAAACCATAAGAAACTCTTAATCTCACAAAACAAACTGAGGGTTGCTGGGGGGAGGGGGGTTGGGAGAGGGTGGCTGGGTTATGGACATTGGGGAGGGTATGTGCTATGGTGAGTGCTGTGAAGTGTGTAAACCTGGTGATTCACTGACCTGTACCCCTGGGGCAAATAATACAATATATGTTAATAAAAATAATTTAAAAAAAAAAAAGAAGTAACTGCCTGGAGACATTTGGGATGTATTGCCTGCCAGTGGATCGACTGGAGAGGCTGTCGTAACTCTTGTTGTCATGACTGTTGTTCATGAGTTTGGTGAGTTGAGTGCTTCTGGGACAAGAGCGTTAGTTGGACTACAGAGCTACAGAGAGCCTGGTTTATCTGTCCTCCCGCTTATGACCTAGAACCTCTCCAGCAGTTTTCCTTCCTCAACATTTGTATTGATCCCGGCCCCGCTCTTCATGATAGCCTCCTTCAGCTGGGCCGAGCAGGCCCCTCATGTGTATATTCTTTTTTTTTTTTTAAGATTTTATTTATTTATTTGTGAGAAAGAGAGAGGGAGAAGCAGACTCTCCTCTAAGCAGAGAGCCCGACACGGGGCTCGATCCCAGGAGCCTGGGATCCTGATCTGAGCTGAAGGCAGACGCCCAACTGACTGAGCCACCCAGGCCCCTCTCACACGTGTACACACAGCACCACAGTTCCGCATTGCTTTGAATTTCACACAAGTGGCCTCGGCTAGGACATGTTCTTTTTCTGATCCACGGACATTTTTGTGCTCAGCTGCTTCAGAACCCCATTCCCCGTCACAGAGGAATGGTAACAATTGTGTAAATACGCAACAATGTAGATTTCCGTCCTACCTGCCGCTGAGGTTTGGCTCTTTGCACACACGCATGCACACACAGAGTCCATGTGCACACGCTGTGATGCACACTCCAGCAGTGGGGTCTCCGTGTCACGGAGAACATCCCTCCTCCATCTCACCAGCTCGTGTCTGGCGTCTTTGCACCAGCTTATGGTTGCACCAGCAGCTGGATGCCCTGTCCCGTACCTCCGAGTCCCCATTCGGCCGTCGTCCCCATCTGTATTCCCCCCACTGGCCTTGCCAGTCGGCTAAGCAGGAGATAGCATCTCATTGTTTTAACCTCTATTTCCTTCATTACTATGAAAATGTTTCCATGACCTCTACGATGAATGCCTACTCCTGTCTTTAATGCAACTTTTTAAAAGCGTATACATGTTGTTGTTGTTGTTGTTGTTGTTGTTGTTTGAGTAAGCATTGATTTTTAAAGCTTGCAAAATCTGCCTCTCACAGACTCCAGTGTCTGTGAGTCTGGATACTGCCCACCCACAGTACCCAGTGCATAGTCTTTAACTGTCAGTGGTCTCCTTCCCGTCCTTCCTATCCCTATAACCGTTCTCCTGACCCACGTCTCCTCCTTTCCCCTAGTCTCACAGGAAGGCCGCTACCCTCTTCTTCGGGACTTGTTAGCCCTAAGAGGGAGTAACAGAGGTGTGATGAGGCTTTTCACACGGAAAAGGGGAGCCCAGATGGCAGTGTTCATCTCTCAGTGCGGGGCAAAGAAAGTCTGGGCGTGCACATGAATTAAAGTGATTCCGTCTGTGTGTTTCTGCCCCCCAGATTGGAGAATTGTGAGCTCGCGCTGCTTACCTGTAAAATTCTTACCTCCTCCCTCAAGAGTAATGAGATGCTGACCCGTCTGAGCTTGGCAGAAAGTGCCCTGAAGGACGAAGGAGTGAAGGAGCTTTGCAGCGCCTTACAGTGTTCCACGTGTCCTCTACAGAGGCTGGTGTGAGTCCCAGAGAGCCTCTTCTTGAGGGTTCCCGGAGGAGAATTGAGGGATTGACAGAACCGGCTGTGTGTGTGCACATAATCTCAATCATGAAATCTTTTTTTTTTTTAAGATTTTACTTATTTATTGGACAGAGATCACAGGTAGGCAGAGAAGCAGGCAGAGAGAGAGAGGAAGCAGGCTCCCTGCTGAGCAGAGAGCCCGATGTGGGACTCGATCCCAGGACCCTGGAATCCTGACCTGAGCTGAAGGCAGAGGCTTTAACCCACTGACCCAGCCAGTCGCCCCTCAATCGTGAATTCTTTAAATGACTTCCCTTAGGCGTCAGGATCTGTGATATTGTGATTTACAACACAAGAAATGTGTATTTGGTCTTTGTCCCTGTTTCTGGCACAAAGCTCCCTAAACCCTCGGAGAGAGTGGTGAGAGCTATGTGGTGAGAGCTAGGAAAGTATGTTTTATTATGTTAATGAAGTGACTTTGGGAAAGCACCCAAGGATGGGGTGTTGCTGCCCTAAGGACCAGCCTTGTGATTAGAGGGTTAGAACTTTAAGTCCTTCCCCATGACCTCTGGGGAGGGGAGAGGGGCTGGAGGTGGAACCAGCCACCCACAGCGGATGATCTAGTTAATCACACCTGTGTAATGTAGCTACCATGGAAGCCCCAAAGGACGGGGTCTGAGAGCTTCTGGGTGCGATGCTGGGCGAGTGGCCCACCTGGAGAGGACCCAGAAGCTCTGTGTCCTCTCCCCATGCCTCCTCCCACGTGTCTTTCCTATCTGGTCTTCCCGGGTTCCATCCTTTTGTAGTAAAATGGTAATGTCACGAGTAAATGGCTTTCCTGAGTGCTGGGAGCTGCTTCCGCAAATTAAATGAATCCAAGGAGGGGTCCTGGGAACCTGACTGGTGACTGGCAGCCTGGGATGGGGTTGGAACCTGCAGTGGAAGGAACCACACAGCCTGGGCTTCGGGCCGGTGTCCGGGAGGAGTGAGGTGGGAGAGCCTTCCAGCAGGACTAAGCCCTTAGCCTGCACAATCTGGCTATCTGCGCATAGTGTCAGAATTGAGTTCATTTCTCTGATCCTATGAGTGTCTGGGAGCTGTTTCTTAGTGTGGGGGGACACCCCCATACTAGTTGAAATGGTACTCAGAACACTGATGTCGGGGGCTTCTGTCTATTATTAACAGAAGATAAACTCAGATGGTCTTAAACCATAAAGAAATGTGCTAGCTCGTAAAACCAGAAACGGAGAAAGTGGTACGAAATATCCCCTGAGCCCATGACACTTTCAGCTTCCCGGAGTAGAGCAGGGAGCGGTGCGGGGCTTCTGGAAACGTCCCGCGGCTCTTCACAAGGTTAAACGTGGACCGAACACGGGAGTTAGTGACTCCCCCGCAAGGTGCCTGTGCAGCAGAAACAGGAACATACATTCCCACGGAAATGTGCCCAGATGGTCACAGCGGCATGTTTACGAGAGTCAGAAGGTGGAAACAACCTAAGTGTTGATTGTTGCGAGAAATCCGAGGTGACGGAGGAAACCCAAACGGCCCACGGAGAGATGGGAGAACACAGCTTTATTAACACCAGCGGGCTCAGTGGGATCGTTCCCAAAGACTGAGCACCTGACAGGGTTAGGAGTGAGTTTTTATGGTTACGGGCCATGGGGGATGGTAGCTGGGTATTTTCCAGGTCTCTCAAGGCCCGGACACTTTCCCAGTTCCCCAAGGCCAAATGGCCCTTTCCTGTGGAAGTATAATCCGTGTGGAGGCATCTCAGGAGAGTCCTAAATCACCTGGGGGTGGGGGCTGTTTCTCTTTCTTTTCTTGTTCAAACAGGACTGGGCAACTGGTCTTTTTCTTCTGTCTCAGCAGGAGCAATGACTCGTTATCTTACCTTAGTCAAACGGGATGGCGATTTGGTCTTTTCTTGGCCTTAGCAGGAGCAAAGGTGAGCCAGGGACGGAAAGGGGCTGGAGCCAGGAGTCTCTGTCCGCCTCAGTGATCAGCTGAGGCCTGAATAAAGAGTGTGTGCTGTATCCGTGTGACGGAAGTGATTCAATGGCAGAGAGGAACAGCGCATTGAAATACGCTACATATGGATGCATCTCAAATATATTTCAGTCGGGGCACCTGGGGGGCTCAGTGGGTTGAGTGTCTGCCTTCGGCTCAGGTCACGATCCCAGGGTCCTGGGATCAAGCCCCGCATCAGGCTCTCTGCTCAGCGGGGGGCCTGCTTCCCCCTCTACCTACTGCTCCCCCTGCCTGTGTGCTTTCTTTCTCTAACAAGTAAATAAAAATCTTTAGGAAAAAAATATGGTAAATGAAATAAACAATTTTTTTTAGATGTCGTTGAGATTTGGATTTCATTTGGATGACTATCCACAACCAGATAGAGACTGCTGGGGTTGGGGGGTAGGCTGGGGAAGAAATTAGGAATTGAAAGGGTACAGCGTTTTCCTTCTTGGGGTGATGAAAATGTCCTAAAATTGTGGCAAATGTGCACCTCTGTAAATATACTAAAAATGTTGATTTGTACAATCTAAATGGGTGAATGATATTGGTGTTATTAGTAATATCTTGATAACGCTGTTATAAAAAAAAAAGAAAAAGGCAAGAAAGGAGTAAAATCTAAAGGTGTTTTGGTTGGTTTTCTTGACATGTGTTTCTTTGCAGCCTGAGAAACTGTGCCCTGACCTCCAACTGCTGTCCGGACCTGGTCTCCGCTCTGGATAAAAACAAAAATTTGAGAAGCTTAGACCTTGGTTTTAATAGCCTGAAGGATGATGGCGTTATCCTGCTCTTTGAGGCCCTCACGAAAGCCCAGTCTGGCCTCCAGATTCTGGAGTGAGTTACCCCATCTCCACTTTTGCGACAATGGTCTGTAGAATTCTCTGAGCAGAATACGGGAAAGGGTTTTTGCATTTCTGGATTTTTTCCTCCATTTAGTTGGAGGACTGGGCAGCCTCAGTGCAGGGTTGGGAAAGGAGTTCCCCAGACTGGGAACTTCTTCCCCTGGGGAATTGTTAGAGACGCAAATCATTGCCCTCTTTGTTTCTCTGTCTGGCTTATTTCATTCAGCGCAATGTCCTCCAGGTGCATCCAGCGGGATTTCCTTCTTTCTTAGGGCTGGATAGTTTCCCATTGTGTGCAAATACCACATTTTCTTTATCCATTCACCTGTTGGTGGGCAAGGAGGCTGTCTCTGTGTGGTAGCTACTGTGGGTCCTGCTGTAGGGAATAAGGATGCTGATGTCTCTTGGAGACCCTGGTTCCAGGTCCTTAGATGGGGACACGGAGGTGGGGCTGCTGGGTCGTGTGGAGCTCTGGGGGTGAGCCTGCTGAGCCCTCGACCTTCACGCCCAGGCAGCTCCCATGCATGGTGCACTTGGAGGACCCTGGTTCTAGGAAATGGTCTTGCATTCAGCAGAAGTGTGTTTGTTGGCTGTGGACCCATGCCTGACATGGCTGGTCTTCCGAAATCGACCTTTGTACTTAGGGATTCTTTTATACATATAATTTTTTGTCTTCTTCTCCTACATGGTCTTGGTGCTCACATGCACACCAGCCAACGATTTGACAAGATTCATCCTATTTTTAATTCGTATCGTGGTTACATTAGGTATTTGGAAAAGATTTGGAAACAGCTCTTCTCTGGTGATCAGTGGATGAAAAGGTTTTGCCTCTTTTCTGCCCACGTTTTCTGTTCCCTATTAGTGTAATCTGGGTTTGTAGACTCGATCATCACAATCATTGTTTTCTGTTACCTCTCTGGTTTCTTAGGTTCGTGCTGATAATGGATTTCATTTTTGTTGATACTTAGCTAGTCTAAGGAAATTCAGTGTTTACTGTAACTCATGATTTTTTTTTTTTATGACACCTGGGCGGCTCAGTCAGTCATGCACCAGACTCTTGATTTTGGCTTAGGTCACGATCTCTGGGTCGTGAGATAGAGCCCCATGTCGGGCTCTGCTCTCAGTATGACGCCTGCTGGAGACTCTCCTCCCTCTCATTCTGCCCTTCCTCACACTCTCTCGCGCTCTCTCTTAAAAAAAAGTATTTTTCAAGATTTTTTTTTTAATTTTAAGTAATCTCTACGCTCAACTTAGGGCTCAAACTCCCAACCCTGAGATCAAGAGTCCCATGTGCTACCAGCCAAGACGCCAGGCAGCCCAGGTCATGATTCCTTTTCTCTAGAAACTGAATCTTGGGTTTTAGACATTGATTTCGCTCTTAGATTGTGTGAAGTATAATTTCAAGAAGGAAACAAATTTCCAGATGAGCATTGATGTGGTGTCCTCTAAGCCTTTGATTGTGTGAGAGGACTTTTTAAATCTGTGTTCACTGATGAGCAGTGACTTGGCTGAGTATAAAATTCATGGACCGTCCCCCACTCCAAACTTCTTGATCTAAAAATCCCCTAGATTTCATTCTGTGGGATTCTGGTCTTGTAGAAAAGCCATCTACACTTTCCCCAAGAAGATTCCCAACTTCTATTGCTTATTCTCCTCATTTAAAAAAAAAAAAAAAAAAAAGGCCCTCACCCCCCTGCAGGTCTTACTCATGGTTAGAATTATTTTAGAACGACTCTCCCTCCTCCTTCTGTTGAAGTGATTTGCGTGACTGATCAAGATTAAGGAATGTTTCGGCTGGTGCGCCAAGGGAAAAGCAGGTGCCTCCCTGGGGGACAGGGTCTGGGCCATTCCGCACTAACAAGAAGCTGGTGCATGCCCTTTTGGCTTGGGCAGCTGTTTCCAGCTTGTCACTTCTCAGCTAGCAGAAGGGCGGGGGAGGCCACTGGAAAGAAAGCCAAGGATGCACACACAGGAGATGCAGGGACCCCCAGGGCCCCTCTATCCTGTCTGCTTTAAACTGCTTGTCATAGCCTTGCTCCAAGGGAGATTGTACTTTGTGTTCAAAAATGGGACCCGGGATGCCTGGGTGGCTCAGTTGGTTAAGCGTCTGCCTTCGGCTCAGGTCATGATCCCAGGGTCCTGGGATTGAGTCCCACATAGGGCTTCTTGCTCAGTGGGAAGCCTGCTTCTCCCCCTGCTTGTGTGTTCTCTCTATATATCTAACAAATAAATAAATAAATATAGTATTTAAACAGAAACAAAAATGGGATCCCAAGTGCCCCCTTTCTGTACCTTTCATTCAGCTACACACCACTTTGTCTTTTATGCCCGCTCTGGATTTCTGATAAGTGGTGCTCCTATGGCCTGGCTCCTTTCCGGGCCGGCCTCTCCTGCTGAGCCGTGAGCACAGGGGAACCTGTCCACAGAGGAACCAGAACCACTTGCACACTAGAAGAGTGAAATCAACCATGCTATTCGAATAGATTTATTTGGTAACCTGCCTCCTCGCCCCACCCCCAATCACATATGCACTCCGGGAAGCCGGGGAGGTTTTCTTCACTGTGGCATCAACAATGCCCAGGGCAGAGCCTGATACACAGGGAGTGCTCCATAAATATTTTTTGAATGGACAAAGTTAATGCGCGGTGACAATTTGGAAAGAGGTAATGTGGCTCAACTTCTTGGAGTTGGGGCTTAGAGGGTTGGGATGGGCTGAGCTCTCAGATGTGGGGCACAGCGACTCATCTACTGTCTGCTTCCCCCCCCAGGCTGGAGAAGTGCCTGCTCACCGCTGTCTGCTGCCAGGCTATGGCTTCCATGGTCCTGCACAACCAGAGCCTCAGATACCTGGACGTGAGCAAGAATGACATCGGGCTCAGGGGCAGAGAGCTCCTGCGGGAGGCCTTCCAGCAGCGCAAGGGGAAAGAGAAGGTTGTTCTGTAAGTCTCTGCTGGGCTCCCTCCGCAGAAACAGCCACCCAAGCAAAGCTCCTCAGAAAGAGGGAGACTCTGAACCCAAAAGGCTAGTGAAGAAGTTGTTAGTGTCCCTTGTCTCGTTTCCTTGGGGTTTAGAGTCTCCTTTAGTGGCTGATCAGACTCCACCTCCTGCTTCTGCCTGATGGGAAAGTTGACCTGGATTCTCCCATCTGATTTTAAATTCTTCCTATCTTTCACTTTCCACCCTGGTCCTAACTGATTAATTACCACTCACCAGCCATAGGACTGTGAACAGGTTCCTTTACCTTTTTGAGTCTGTTCCTGCATCTGTGAAATGGGCTGGCGGCTTCCTCAGTGGAGATGTCAGGATGGAAAGGAAGTGTGTCCATGAAGCCCCGTGCCTGAAACCGGGACCTTCTCAGTCAGCCGTGGATTCTGGGTGGAGGTTGTAATGACACCTGGCATAGTCCTTGTCTGTTGCCCTGTGACAAAATACCTCAAAGTTTAGTCACTTGACACAACACATGATTTTCCTTACAAAATTTCTGAGGGTCGGAAATATGGAAGCAGTTGACTGGCTGGTTCTAGCTCATGGTCTTCCCTGAGGCCTCAGGTAGGGGCCTGACTGGAGTTCGACGGAGTCTAGTTTCCACACTGACCCATGTAGGGCTGCTCATGACAGTGAATAAGGGAGAGAGAGAGATAGAGCACCCAAGAAAGACCCCAGTCTTTGATTATTTCATGTTGACCACTTCTGCCTTATACTGCTGGTCACACAGACCAACCACAGCCCAGCAAGGGAGGAGACTCCACCAGAATGTGAGTAACAGAGCTGGTGGGGGCCGCTCACCACTCAGTAAGGGGCTGAACTGAGGCCCTTGGACTCCATCCCTGACTCCCCAAGAGCAGCACGGCTGGTCTCAGTCTGCTGTGGGGGACCAGAGGGGTCTCCGGGGTGGTGACTGTCCTTGGGGTTCTGTGTGATTCTCTAGGACTGCAAAAGAAAACCGAATGTGAGGGAACAAAGCTCCATTCTTACCCTTCACAGGGAGACGAAACAGAATTTTGCCCCAGATGTGACGACGAGGCTGGAGGGCCCAGTGGTGAAGAACACAGTCCTGAGGATCGTACAGGACTGGAGCATGGACTGCTGGGATGAGGCAAGATGGACAGAGTGATGTGGTGGCTCCCTGAACATTTTCTTCCTTTGGAAATGTTGGCCTTATTCTGTGGGCCATTCTGAGTCTGGAATGGCCCAGTTGGTTCTAGAAAATGGTGTGAGGCATGACCTCTAAGCATCTTTAAGGGCCATATGTTAGACATGAATTAGTCACTGAATTAGGGGCAGTGCTCCGCCCACCTCCCTGCTGCCCCTGCTCCTGTCTCTGAATCTGTCATGCTAACATTGTCTCTGGAAAATATCTGACTGGCCTTTAAGGATATTGGAAGAATTTAAATAAAAATGTATACATGAATGCAGTTTGAAAAGTTTTCAAGTGTTACTTATTTACCAGTAGACTAGTATAGGAGACTGTTCAGAAGGAAGAAATCTCAGGGGCGTTGGGCTGGCTCAGCGGGTGGAACATGCAATTCTCAATGTTGGGTTGTGGGTTCGAGCCCCATGCTGGGTGTAGAGATTACTGAAAATAAAGTCTTAAAAAAAGAAGAAGAAATACATTCCTTGTCTGTAAAAAAGTGTCCAGGGGACATTTCCAAGGAAGATAATTCAACAGTGGGATGGAAAAGGGAAATCACCTCATTTTTGGTTGTTTGGAGTTTTTTTTTAAGATTTTATTTATTTGGGGGGGGGAGCGTGAATAGGAGGGAAAGAATCTGTCAGTGCAGAGCCTGACATGGGGCTCAATCTCACCACCCCGAGATCACGACCTGAGCCGAAACCAACAGAGCCACCCAGGCACCCCTCACCTGGTGTTCAAGGAACACTCTTAGAGTATTAAGGAGGGCACGTATTGCATGGAGCAATAAACAAAATAAAACAAAACAAAATAAAATATAAAATAACATAAAATAGAAAATAAAAATTTTAAAAATGAAATAACTTTTTTAAATGGGTTTAGTCCACTAATACACTAGAACAAGTTAAAGGAGACGTTTCTTGGACACCCAGCAGACTGACCAAGAGCATTGCTCTAGAGAGTGGTCCCCTGCATGGTCTGTCTCGTGGTGGGCAGGACGTCCGCTCCGACCCCACGGGAAGGGACTGTACATCACAGCACCGACTGAACTCTCAGGTCTAAACCCTGCTGTTCATGATTGAAGTATTAGGACAGCATTTGGAACTCAAAGATCTAGAAGCAGCCACACAATTTTTCTTTTGGAAAAAGCATCTTTTTCTACACGAAATGAGCAGGTACTACCTGTGTTGGTTTCTCTGCTCTCCAGAAGGGTTTCGTTACAAAAGTGAGAGCAGGTGGGATCCTCAGCCCACCCAAACCTCACACCATCCTTAAGGGGTAGAGAAGAACAAAGGTCCCTCAAAGTCAAAATCTCCATTTAATTTGTTCTCTGAGCCCAGAATTTAACAGCTGGAGCCGATGGTGAGCCACCACCACCAGGATCCACAGCGAATGAGCCCCGGCTGCTCCAAAGGCTTTGTCTGGGGTCAGCAGGCTCAGAGCTGGGCAACAAAAAGCTGGAGAATCCACCCACTGACACGTTTCCCGTAAGGCCCAGAGACACCCCTTTGCGAAAGCATTAGGGGAATGCGCCTGGGGAAGAGCCGGGCCTGAAAGTGTGACAATGTCCCCAGGCTTTGTGGCACAGCGTCTTACCTTGGGGGGCTTCAGACCTCCGGACTGGAACAGGGTGTGGCTCAGGCATGGAGGTTTTACAAGGCCCCCCAGGTGATTCTAATCTGGGGGAAAGTTCAGGAATACTGAAGTGGGCTCTGTCCTTACCACAGCTGGTAATCATTCTGCAGTAATCAGCCTATCGGATCAACACCTCACAAAGCTCCAACTTAAACAGTGTTGTCAATTATACCTCAATAAAGCTGCGATGGCGAGGACAGGAAAACTGGGGGACCACCATCCACGTGGAGACTCACGGCACAAAGGGGCTGGTGTTTCCATTACCCAGGATGGACACTGTAGAAGGGGAGAATTCTGGAGAACGTTCTTCTCGCAACTAACAGGACGGCTTACTGTGAGCTCACGGGGAATCCAAGTAAGAGTTTCACGGGGACAGTGGATTGAACCGACATCAGCAACGGCATCAGACAGTGGTCAGTAAATACGGGCCGTGTAAGTAAGGACACACGCGCGATTATTGCTATGGGACAGCCCCGCGGAGGCTGGGGACGGCGGGCAGCGTCCTCACCAGTAGCGTGGGGACAGGTGGGAGGGCAGTTCACAGGTGCCGACGCAGCTGCTCGGCGTCTGTCCTGGGTCTGCCCATTCCGAGGCCAGGCCAGCCAATGGGAAGCTACAACGTCACCGGCCCAGGATTCCCCAAAGACCCTCAGTGTGCGGCTGCCCGTGGGCTGGGGAGCAGGCTCTGGTTTGGTAGGTGAGGAGGCGAGGAGGTGAGTCGGTATTTCATCCCGTCCGGGTCCTAGTGCGTTCCCCTCTCCTTTCTCTGTTACTGATTCGGGTCTATTCTTTGAGCTCCGCGCTGTGCCCCCAGGCTCTCCGTGTCCACTAGCCAGTGCCCAAGGACCAAAGACACCCTCTGAAAGAATGAAGTGCCCCATTTCCCCCATTTTAATAAAAGAGCGTTTTCCACAGCCACTTGGGGTATGTTCCTCAATCCTTCCCAGCCTCTAGGCCTAAAATAAAGATCTTGACTCTGGGGAACAAACTGAGGTTTGCAGAAAGGGAGGTGTATGGGGGCATGGGGTCACTGGGGGGTGGGCATGGAGGAGGGCACGTGATGAGATGAGCACTGGGTGTTATATGCAACTGATGAATCACTGAGAACTACGTGAAAAAGGAAAACAAAAAGAAAAATGAAGGACAGTCGGGGAGGCCGTGGCTCCAGGTTCAAGATGAGCGGACGTCTGGACTTGTGGGAGTCTGGGGGTGTCGCTGAGTTAATTATGCTAATTACATGTTAATTACAGCTTACGAGTCTCCTGAGGCTGTTCTTTATTAGTGAGGAAACTGAGTCCCAGATGAGTCGAATGGCTTTGCCCGGGGTAGCAAGGGGTGAATCCATGCTCGGAACAGTGTGTGACTGAGCTCCCACTCTGCCATCGTGACTGCTTCTGTGGGATCATTCAAGGCCCTCAGGCAGAGAGCGGGTACTACCTGTGTTGTACTACTGCTGAGCGGCTGCTGGTAGAGGCTACAGCGGATAGAGCCCAAGGGAGAGCTTTGGTGTCCATGGTCGTTCATGTCCAGGAAATAACTTTAACCACCACTCTTGGTTTACATTCTTCCGACCTACAGTCCTGCATCTACGGGAGTAACGTAACCTTCTTCCCAGTCCCGTTGTGGTTTTACAGAGGATGGAGTCCCTCTGCCTCTCCCAGGCTGGTCCTCCCACCTGGGCTCTCCTCCTCTCTACTCCATTGGGTTTGGTTGTCAGCTCCCTTGCTGGGATGTATTGGAAGACGGGGAGCACTTATAATCAGGTGTGTGTTAAAATGCTTTTGCCTAAAGCGCTTCATGGAGGTAACCATCTAGCTGAGATGTCAACGAAGTCCTTCCCCCCTCTCAAAAGCAGCCTTTGGCTTCTTTTTTTCTTTCTTTGGTTTTTCTATGTTCTCTTTGTTTTTTTTTAATATTTATTTAGCTATTTATTTTTTAAAGATTTTATTTATTTATTTGACAGAGATCACAAACAGGCAGAGAGGCAGGCAGAGAGAGGGGGGAAGCAGGCTCCGTGCTGAGCAGCGAGCACAATGCATGGTCAATCCCAGGACCCTGAGATCATGACCTGAGCCGAAGGCAGAGGCATAACCCACTGAGCCACCCAGGCGCCCCACACTTCTCATTTCTTTATCCAATTGCTTTGCTGCAGAATATATCAAACGGTAGTGGAGAGAGCAGAGAACGAGAAGCAATGCTCCCTTTCCCTCCCTGGGCTCAGCAAACTGCCGTCAAATGCAGCCCATCCCCTGTTTCACCGGAAACCGCTTTCCTGAGTCTCTGTTGTCAAGGGCCACTGGCCGCCGAGCTGAGCGGTTGGGACAGAGCGCTCGTGGCCCACAGAGCCAAAGGGAGCCAGCCCTTGGCAGAAAGTCTGACTTCTGCTGCGAGTTTTCTGTTTTATTTTTTTTAAGATTTTATTTATTTATTTAAGAGAGAATGAGTGAGAGAGAGCATGAGAGAGGAGAAGGTCAGAGGGAGAAGCAGACTCCCTAAATTGCTGGGAGCCCAATGCAAGACTCGATCCTGGAAGTCCAGGATCATGACCTGAGCCGAAGGCAGTCACCCAACCAACTGAGCCACCCAGGCACCCTGACTTTTCTTTTTAAAACAAAGTTTGACCATTAAGTATATTTGCTGGAGTTTTTTTTTTTTCTGGAGTTTTTACCAGCAGAAAACTCAGTCTGCTGCAGGATGCCTAGTTCTAGTTTGCAACCCTTGTCTCCATACCCTGCAGGCATTCACCGAGACCATGTGATCTTGCTGCTTTGTTTTCCTGGAAATGTGGGGCTCGGGCTTTGTTGTGATGCCAGCGTCCCTCAGTTTCGTCAGCAATGCGCTCTATTTCTCTGACTGCGTGGCTCTTTGGCTCTACTCTGCCTTAAATAGAATCCATCTTCCGGTGTGTGTGTGTGTGCCCGTGTGTATTGTTTTTTAAGCCTTTTTCCAAATCTCATTCTCACCGCTCACACCCACCTGTTTGCAGAATACCGCCTTTCTACTAGAGAATGAGAGTCTGTTTCCCGAAACAAAAGAGCGCTTTTCTCATGCCGCAAAATATTGGTAAAAGTTGATTACAGTGCAAAGAGAGGCTGCAAATACTTCAAATCTGAGGTTGTTTTTGTCTGTGAGGAGCGGCAGAAACACAAAATGAGACCGCCATCCGTAAAAATTGTAGGATGTGGAGCATCTTTTCACGGGTCTGTTGGCCATCCGTGTGTCTTTGGAGAACTGTCTGTTCACATCCTCTGCCCATGTGTAATTGGATTAGTCAGGATTTTTCTGTGTTGAGTTATATCGGTTCTTTGTAGATTTGGGATACTAACCCTTTATCTGCTGTGTCGTTTGCGAATATCTCCTCCCATTCCCTAGGTTGTCTTTTAGTTTTGCTGATTGTTTCCTTTGCTGGGCAGGAGTCTTTTTGTTTTTAGCCATACTGAAATTAAAATTTAAAAAACCAGAAAAACAAAACTCTAGGGGCTTCTTCTCGGTTTGTGGAACAACTGAGGTTTCTGTTCCAGACTGGACAGGGAGTGATTATTAGCCACTCTTGCAAGTAGCCCTTCTCAGAGGCTGTTACTTTCCAGGGGACATTCTTGATTGTCATGGAAGCAGAAATCGGAGCTGGGCTGTCACTCCATCTGGGAGCCTGTGTTGCTAATCACAGAAGCATACCCCCTCTCAACATGCAATTACCAAAGTGGGATCTTTTTATTTCCCATCCTTATTGAGGTATGATGTAGTAATAAAAATTATATATATTTAAGGCATTCAATGTAATGTTTTGATACGGTGTACATTACATAGTAATTACTGCCATCAAGCTAGTTAACCTACCCATTACCTGTATGTGGTGAGAGCCTACTTTAAATAGAGTGACTAATTTTCCATAAATGGTGGTAGCTTACTTGCCAGTTTCCATGAACAGGACATATTAGCCAAGAGCATCACTGACAGGTGGTTTGAGGGGTTTTTTATTTTCTATTTTAATTCCAGTATAGTTAAGATACAGTGTTATATTGATTTCAGGTGGGCAGCATAGTGGTTCAACACTTCCATACACCACCCCGTGTTCATCAGCACAAACGCACTCCTTCATCCCCATCACTTATCTCCCCCCGACCCCATCCCCACTCTCCTCCCCTCTACTGACCATCAGTTTTCTACAGTGAAGAGTCCATTGCATGGCTTGTCTTTCTCTCTTTTCTTTTCATTTTCTCATTTGTTTTATTTCTTAAATTCCATGTATAACTGAAATCATGTGGTATTTTTCTCAGTCTGACTTCTTTCACTTTGCATAAATCCCTATAGGCCTATCCATGTTATTGTGAATTGCAAGATTTCACTCTTTTTTGACTCCGGGATTCTCCATTGTGCGTATACTGCCTCTTTTTTAGCCATTCTCTATGGACAGTTGTGTTCTCGTCCATAATTTAGCTATTGTAAATAGTGTTACAATAAATGTGGCAGAGCACATATGCTTTCAGGTTAATGTTTTCGTATTCTTTGTGTTTTTAATCTGACTCTATGCTAGGTGCTGTTTTGGGAATGAGGGATAAAGGCAGCAAAACATCCCGGAATTTATATTCTTATAACAAGATAAATAGATATAATGTCAAATAATTTAAAGTCTATGAAGAATTGTTACCCATGAATTGGGCTTCTCTGTGTGTGTCACAAAACAGAAAATGTTGTTTCTAGTGACTTGACGAGGTTGGTTGTATGAACCCGAGGATTGGATCCAAGAGTCTCTTTTGAATCTTGTTAATCTTCCACAGGTACCATTTCTCCATATTATTAAGGAATCCACTTTTCCATCAAAATCTGAGCTCTCAGCCTTGCACGAAGATGAGAGAAGCCAAATTACCCTCCTTTTCCAACTATGCCCTGCAATGGTGTCTCATGCAGCTGAGCAAGGAGGAGTTTCAGACGTTTAAGGTACTGCTCATGGAAAAAGCTTCCGAAGTGGCAGTGTGCTCCTTTCCATGGGTTGAGGTGGACAACGCTGACGTGGGACATCTAGCCTCCCTCTTGCACGAGCTTTATGAAGAATCTCTGGTCTGGAAAATATCCAATCACATCTTTGAAACGATGGGCCTGTCTACACTCTCTGAGAAGGCAAGGCAAGAGATGAAAAGTGAGTATGCCTTGGGGGAAATCTGCAGGTGGGAGAGAAAGGAGGTTACCTCGAGCTCCCATGGGAATGAAGAGGGCATCCTTGGTCACTAATTGGGTCCATCTCCACAGTGTGAGTCTGAACTGTGAGAAGTCCCTCATTAGTCATCCTGCCTGGCTGGAAATTAGAGGAGTCCCCACCCTGTGGAAAAAGGAAGAAACGAGTAGACAGACCCTCTACCCAGACAGAATTTGGTTGAAGTTCATAGACAGGACTTGGAGTCCTAAGTTCTGAACTTGAGCTCTGGACCTTCCACGTGTTCTATGTGTGACTTTGGGCAAATTTCCTTTTACTCTGACCCTTGGACTCCACATCTTGGAACAGTAACTTGGATGCTTACCTGTGCTCTTGCAAAGACTCAATAACGTAATGTATGCAAAGTGGTTAACAAAGCTTCATTCACTTATTGAGAACACGTGGTGGTTGTTCAGTGGGTGTCTCCCATATTTCCTGCCTGAGACTAAAGCCAAGGAACTCGTCTAAGGACTGATCTTGTCAGACCGTTGGTGTCGATATCATAGCAACATGCTTATCAAATTGTGTGATTGGCTCAGGGTATTTAGGAGAAAGGTAGTGGAAGAAAATAGTCCTCCTTTATCGGGAAGAATTCTTTTCTTCAACCATGGACAGAAAACTTTGAGTCCTGAGGGTGAACAGTCAGATTGACCCTAAAGACTACAGGTATGGCCATCCCTAGATGTAACTCAGCATCTATAGCTACAAAGGACTTTAAGAGAAGCTATCCCTCCTGAGCTTCCGAAAAGCCCCATGTGGAAAACCTGTCGATATTATTCACAGGAAATGGAGGTTATAAAATTAAAATGATGACTGATATTTACTGAGTCAGTACTCTAGGTGAGGCACTGTGTTGAAACCGCCCTGCCATCGAGTCAAACCCATCTGATGAAATGGGTTCCCCAAGGCAGAAGCTAAAACACGGGTTCTACCAAGTTCTACATGAGCTCATAGGTGACAAAGAGGAGACTCATTATCTAACATGTCTTTAAATCTTCATGGGTTATATGCCAGAGATTTATAGCTTCCAGGGCTGCAAGCAAGAGGGAAAGATGGGCGATCTTTTTTTAAATGGTGTAGAAAAAGGAGAGGTTCCTATTCCAGACCAGAGAGAAATGAAGAGTAGAATAACTTTCCAAAAGAAGTGAAGTTAAAGCTGAAACACATATGAAGAAGAGGAACTAGCCAAGCTAATTGGGGATGGTAGAGAAAACATGATGAGCAACAGAGATTGCATTATGAAGTCTTTAGCAGGGAGCTTGGCTAGACCCTGGAGAACAGGAGGGAGCAAGGCAAGAGATTAATATGGGGAGGTAGACCACAAGTCCAACAACATAGCATCTTGAGGATAATTTTAACAGCAAAGCATAAACAATTCATTTTGAAGGGGACAGGGATAAAAAAATAATCCCATTGGCATTTCAGCATTGTTGCTGAAGTGTTGTGTGGTCCAGAAAGAGTCATGACTAGATGTGGGGAGACCAGGAGGAGGCCATTCTGGTACTCCATGGGAGAAATAGTGGTGTCTTGGGCCAGAGTGGCAGTGGTTGTTAAAGAAAGTAGAAATGCAATTGGAAGATGTTTCAAAAGCAGACACACTGGTTTTGTAGGACTTAATGCAGACAGAGGATATGCCTTAAGGATGACGCCCTGTTTCTGGCATGAGAAAGTGGGTGGGTGAGGTTCTTCTAAGATTTTTTAAAACTTCCTTTTGAGAAAGAGATAGCACAAGCAGGGGTAAGGGGCAGAGGGAGAGGGAGAAGCAGACTCACTGCTGAGCAGGGAGCCTGACAGGAGGCCCAATCCCAGGATCCCAGAATCATGACCTGAGCCAAAGGCAGATGCTTAACCAACAGAGCCACCCAGGTGTCCTAGTGGATGGGCTATTAGCTCATCCCAAGAAACACTGGAACAGATGTTTTAGAGCAAGTAGACTGGAGAAAGAGTGGCCAGTGTTAGCATTCATAAGTTGGACACCTCTGTTTGGATAATTCACTACTCTAGTGAGTCGTCCACTAACCAGCTAAAGTTCAAGAGAGGGGCTGAGGTAAACTCTTGAAGATAAACTCTTGAGAACCGTAACACTCTGCCTCATCATGTGCATTACCCAAGGCCAGACAGCAAAAGTGGGACTGGAGTTCACAAGTTCAAACTCTGAGCACTCTTCATGACCGGTCTCTGCTATGTCACTGGGCTGGTGTCACTGGAGGATCTGACTCCATTGTCTCCATTACTGGACAGTCCTGGGACAAACAGATCCGGAGGCTTTCTTGGTTCCCCTCAGTAATTTGGGCAGAGGACGCTCTCATCCCCAGTCTGGGTAATTGCTGTGACTTTACTGAGATAGTCGTGTCATCTCCTCTCCGTTGCAGAATATTCTTTGGCTGAAATTCCAGGAAATTCTACACAAATGAAGAAAGACCAGGAACCAAGCATGAAAGAAGTGCCAGGTCAGTGTGGATGTGCTGGGACAATGGTACGTCTACAGCCACATGACAGTTACTGGTACGCCCGGGACTCGAACCATGACTTCTGATGATCCAGTGTTCTTTCTAGCCCCGCCCTGGGCCCTGAGGATCTAGTAATCATGGTCTGTCTTATTCAGAGTCCAAGAGAACTCTGTGATCTTAAAGCTTTCTTATGACTCTTTGGGTTCCCATCTTCAGTTTGGGCAACTTCATGACCTTGCCAGGACAACATCCACCTGAAGGTCTGTTTTGGACGCTTTGGTGGAGAGCTCCAGATAGCGTGAAATCAGACTCAATACAGTTCCTGAAATATCTGCATACTGGTGCCTGCTGGGCATTGCTCTGTGGACTTCGGTTACATCCGTGGACAAAGTACGTGCAAATCTCCGGCATTTAGGAAACCCATACCTCAGTGGAGGAAAGGGAGACCAGCAAAAGGGACCAAAGCAGTGAAGCCACAACATCCCCCTACATAGAGGGAAAGATGTAGGCTTTCACAGACAGCAAGCATTCCCCAATATTAACCACACTACCACTGGCACATTGCCAGCCTTCCAGCAGTCAGCACTGACCGCAAAGTCTAACACTTTGGAAGACTCAGGACCAACTTCCTGTTGATGCAGCTTTGTCCAGGCTGCGGCTAGGAAAACCCCCTTCAAAACCAAAGTCTGAGCGGTTGGTGAGTCAGAGTCTCAGAATCCTGGAGGTTATCAATTGTTCTAACTTTTTTTTAAAGATTTTTATTATTTATTCAACAGACAGTTAGAGATTACAAGTAGGCAGAGAGGCAGGCAGAGGGAGAGGGAGAAGCAGGCTCCCTGCTCATTGGAGAACCTGATGCGGGGCTTGATCCCAGGACACTGGGATCATGACCTGAGACAAAGGCAGCTGCTTAACCAACTGAGCCACCCAGGTGCCCCTCAATTGTTCCAATTTTAATGTAAATGTCACCTTAACCAGGTGAGTCCTATATATTATCTTCCCATGGATAAAATTGTATTATGCATTTATGGATTACTTAGGGATTTAGTGATGATGTAGAATGAAGACACTGCCTGACTAATCTTGGCAGTAGGAACAAAATCGATGAAGGCTGCGGTCTTACCAGCCACATTGGGAAGCCCCTCTAATTACCATTGTCGGTCAGAACTACCACCTGTTGAGACTCTGTGAGTCAAGCATGGCGTCACAGGCTTTAATCTCACAAATCTCAACGGGATCCTGTGGTAGTCACTGTAATTCCAACTGTCCAGTAACAAAACAGATTCAGAGGCCTGATGGCTTGCCCAAACTCTACATGTATAGACAGGCAACTCCACAACAGAGGAACGGTTCTCCTCGCTTTACAGATGAACATACAGAAGCCTGTAAGCCCAGCGAGCTGACGAAGACCTCAGAAGTAGGAAGTGACAGAATTCCCATTTATATCCTATGTCTGAGTAGAGACCCCCTCGGTTCTAATCCACCAGGTTTTATCCCTCATGTTAATGATTTGCTTAGAGGTCTCCAACAAGTTGAAAGCAGAAATGAAACCAGAACCTCATAGCTTCGGATTTTGAATCAAGTGCTCCTTTTACGTACAGTTAGTCTGTCTCGCTGAGCCAGCGGCTGCCATTTTCAAACTGGTCCTGAGACATGGGTCTGTGCCCTCTCTGATTCGGATACTTACATGGGGGGGGGGGAATTCATCCTTCCTCTCTTTTTTGCAGAAATTTCACAAACTATAGAACAAGGTGGTTCCATATCAGCTGAGATAAAAGAACAAGGTAAAGAAAACTGATTGACTTTTTTCTTCCATCCTGGAATGGAGTTTGGGTGGTACAGGAGTCCACTGTCCCTTCATTCATCTGCACTCGTCTCTGTACACTAGTCTCTTCCCCAAGAGCTCCTAGAATCCTCACCAAGGACAGAGTCCTCTGTGTTCACTGTGATCATCTACAGTCACTGGGTACAAAGAGAGATCCCAAAAACCTGTGATTCTGGTAAACTTGGGCGTCAAGCACAAGTTCAGTTGACAGGAGCTAAATATAGAGACAAGAGTAGGCAAGTTCTTTGTTCAAAATTACTTGGCTAGTGGTAATCCTTTTTTTCCCCTCAATTCCTTCTGCCAAACTTAATTTTGGGAATACCTACCATTTGAAGAGCCGTGACAGGAACATAGCAGTAAAACATCTACACATGGCTATGTACAGTTATATGTCAACCAAACCAAACATGAAATGAAGAGGAGATCCCAGGTGCCATGATTCTATGGAGTCGCAGCTGATCCGTCAAGGAGGTGTCAGCAGGCTCTCCTAAGGAATGTTACTCGATTCTTTTTTTTAAAATTGATGTACCAAAAAGCTCAGCCTTTTAAAAAAATTTTTTTAAAGATTTTATTTATTTATTTAACAGAGAGAGAGAGAGATCACAAGTAGGCAGAGAGGCAGGCAGAGAGAGGGGGGGAAGCAGGCTCCCCACTGAGCAGAAATCCCGATGCAGGACTCGATCCCAGGACCCCGGGATTATGACCTGAGCTGAAGGCAGAGGCTTAACCCACTGAGCCACCCAGGCACCCTGCTTCCTGTGGTTTTAATACAGTCCCTGAATACCTGTCCCTGATACAGAATAATGAAGTTTAAGATATAGAACTTCTCTGTAGAGACTTTATGTAGAGATAGTCATTGCCTTATACACCCGTACAGAGAGCGTCATGCTGCCTTTTTTTAGAAGATAATAGTGTTACTGGCAAATGTAAAGACCCAGGATTGGAGGGGTTTCCTTCGTGTTACTGAGTACCTAGCAGATGGCAGAGACCATTGAAGAGGCTGGAAGTATGGAGGTAAAGTTCTTTCACAGTCTAGGTGCTAGACAACAAAATGCATCAAAGTGGCCGTTTAGGGCAAGTGCTGGGATAAAAATAAAACCAGATACTGTGAAGCAATTATGGTTTGTAATGACAGTAGTAGTAGGCCACTGGTCATTTTTGCCAAGCCCTGGACTAATAAATTTTGAGGGCACATTCTCTCTTAAATATTCACTGCAACACTTTAAGAGGATGTTAATCTCCTTTCAGAGGGGGGGAAACTGAGGCTCAGAAACTGACCGCATACAGCAGAATATAGAATTTCAAACAGGATCTGTCTCACTTCAAGGGCCATGATTGACCTTTTGTGCAGAGCCGGACCCCCTGCGTAGAGGGGTTTCTCCATGGGAGCCCAGAGCTGCTGGAGCTGCAAGCCTGGAACTCAGGCCACGGCGCACACATCCTCCGCTCCCCCAAGCGTCTCTGTTCTTCAGAGACCACGTAGGACTGTTGGGCAAAGCTCATTCCTTTAACAAATACTTAGTGTCCACAGGGTGCCAGGCATCCTCATGAATAATGAAGACGCAACAGTAAATAATTAAGTCCCTGCATGGGGTCTACAGAGAGGACAAGGACAGGAAGCCAACAAAGACGTGATGTATCAGGTATTAAGTGCTGAAAAGAACGATCAAAGGGGACAGATAGAGTGAGTTTGTAAGATGTTCCCAAGCTTGGCGGAAGTGGTCTTTGAGGGACGGAGCTTGTCATCAGTAGGAAGGAACACAAGAACCATGTCTGACTTAGGGCCACTGATTCTAGGTCCGGGGTTTGGGGGTTTGTTTTGGTTTTTCTTTTTCCCTAAATTCCAGACTTTCTTCAAATGTTGTTTCCTGTTTTTGTTCTCCCTCCCCCTGTCCAACTTGGGCCGTGGAGATAAGACAAGGGACTACAAGGGCTACGTGATGACAAAATTTGCTGCAAAGTCGGATGAATTCCATGGTTTCGAACACCTTGCCTCTGACTGTCCAGAAATGCAAATGTTGCTGGGAGCTTTCAATCCAGACCAGACGGGCTTCCAGCCCCGCACTGTGGTTTTGCACGGAAAATCGGGAATCGGGAAATCCGCTTTGGCCCGAAGGGTCCTGCAGTGCTGGGCGCAGGGTGAACTCTACCAGGCCAGGTTCTCCTACGTCTTCTTCCTCCATGCCAGAGACATGCAGTACGTGAGGGAGGGCAGCTTTGCAGAGTTAATTTCCAGAGAGTGGCCAGACTCCCCAGTTCCAATGATGGAGATCCTGTCCCAACCAGAAAGGCTCTTGTTTATCGTTGACGGTTTTGATGACCTGGACTTCACCTTCCAAGATGACGACGCGAGTCTCTGTGAAGACTGGGCAGACAAGCGACCCCCGTCTGTTCTGATGCGTAGCCTGCTGAAGAAAGTGCTGCTCCCGGAGTCCTCGCTGATGATCACCGTCAGAGACACGGGCATAGAGAAGCTCAAATCCATGCTCACGTCGCCCCGTTACCTGCTCGTGGGGGGCATCTCCGTGGAGAAGCGGGTCCAGCTGCTCCTTCGGCACACGAAGAACGAGCATCAGAAGACGCAAGTCTTGCGAGCTGTGGCCGACAGCCGCTCGCTGCTGGACGCGTGCCAAGTCCCCGTCTTGGGGTCGCTCATCTGTGAGGCTTTGAACCTGCAGGAGGCGTGGGGAGAACGCCTTCCCGCTCCCTGCCACACTCTCACAAGCTTGTACGCCACATTCGTGTTCCGCCAGCTCGGCCCGCGAGTCGCCTCCCGGCGCCGTCTCAGCCAGGACGAGACCGCCGTCTTGAGGAGCCTGTGCCTCCTGGCTGTGCAGGGCGTGTGGCGCGGGAAGTTCGTGTTCTATGCAGACGACCTCCGTGCCCACGGACTGCGGGAGTCTGAGCTCTCTGCTCTGCTTCACACAGACCTCCTCCTCCAGGACGGCCGCCGGGAGAGGTGCTGCTACTCCTTCCTGCACGTCAGCCTGCAGGAGTTCTGTGCTGCCCTGCACTACGTTCTAGAAGGACTGGAGACAGGGAGTCGTCCCTGCCCGGTGCTCATGCAGGGGTTGGCGGTGCTCGGACCGGCCGGCTCCGGTGCCCACCTGCACCAGATGAAGCGGTTCTTGTTCGGCCTCATGAGCAAAGAGGTGACAGGGGCTCTGGAGGTCCTGCTCGGGTGCCGTGTCCCCCGGGCGCTGAAGCGGGGGCTTCTGAGCTGGATCTCTCTGCTGGGGCGACAGCCGGGCACCTGCACCCTGCCGGACTTGCTGGATGCCTTCCACTGCCTTTTTGAGACTCAGGACGAGGAGTTTGTCGGCTTGGCATTGGACAGCTTCCAGGAAGTTTGGCTTCCAATAGAGCACCGGACAGACGTGCTGGTGTCCACCTTCTGTCTGCAGCGGTGCCGGTATTTGCAGAGAATCCGCATCGAAGTCCCGCAGAGCCTCTTGAAGGACGAGTTCTCCGACGCACAGCCCCTCATCCCCCAAGGGTGAGTCCTTCATTTTATTCTTTTTTCTTTTCTTTTCTTTTTTTTTTTTTACCATTTAGTCTTTTTTTCTTCCTATCTTCATTGTTTTATTATGCTCAATCAGCCAACGTGTAATACATCCTTCGTGTTTGATGTCGTGTTCAACAACTCATTAGTTGAGTAGAACACCCAATGCCCACCACCACACATGCCCTCTTTTTTTTTTAAGATTTTATTTATCAGGGAGGGCAATAAGTTAGGGAGGGGGCAAAGGGAGAGGGAGAAGGAGACTCCCCACAGAGCAGGCTCAGTCCCAGGACCTCAGGATCATGACCTGAGCTGAAAGCAGATGCTTAACCGACTGAGCCACCCAGGCACAGCCCTTCCTTCCCATCTTCATGGAGGTATAATTGACAAATGAAAATCGTACTTATTTAAGGTGTACAATTTGGTAAAATCATCACCATGATTAAGCTAATTACCATACCCACCACCTCAGATAGTTACTACTCGTAGACATCCATCTCGTGTAACCGAAACTCCATAGTCTTCCACCAGCACCGCCCCCACCCCCCGCCACAGGCCACCACCATCCTCTCTCTGCTTAGGCAAGTTTGGCTATTTTAAATGTTACATGTGAGACCGGACGTGTCTGTCTGTTACTGGCTTATTTCACTTATCATAACGTACTCTAGGTTGATTCCTACTCCTACAAATGGCAGGATTTCCTTCTTTTTAAAAGCTGAGTACCATTCCCGTGTGTATGTGTGTGTGTGTGCGTGTGTGTGTGCGTGTGACATTTTCTTCACTCATCCGTCAGCTGTCAGTGGACATTTACGTCATTTCCGAATCTTGGCTGTCGGGGACAATATAGTGCACAGATCCTGATTTCAGTTCTTTCCTACAGATGTGATTCCTAGATCATAGGGTAGCTTTATTTTTGCTTTTTTGAGGAACTTCCATACTGATTTCCACAGTGGCTGCGCCCTTTTCCATTCGAGGGGGAGCCAGAATCTAAGGGTAAACCCAGTTCAGGGGCTGGCGACTCCGCGTTGTCTTCGTGTGTCCCCCCTAGGGTATTAAAATGTTCAGGGGGTGGGGTGGGTGTGAGAGCAGGCAATGAAAGCACAAGGCGGCATCACTAAGTTGACCTGAGCTCCTCTGAAGCCATGCCCGTCCTGCCGTCGTACACTGGTTCCTCTCCTCTGACACCGCTGGGGCGGTTGCTCGTGTTAAATCCCATCCTGTGGAAGCCAGTGGCGATTTCTTTCTCTTTGTAGGATGCCAGCCAAGACCCTCGCTGCTGAGTGCTGGGAAAGTCTCTGCGTCGTGCTCAGCACCCACCCAAGCCTGCGGGAGCTCGACCTGAGCGGCAGCGTCCTGAATGAGCGGGCCATGAAGACCCTGTGCATCAAGCTGAGGCAGCCAAAATGTGAAATACAGAATCTGATGTAAGGCTGCCCGGCACCCCCCACATGTCCCTTGGTGTGGCTATGTCACTGTTCTCTTCTCCCACCTACCAGAAAAGATCCATCTAAGAATGTAATCAGAGGGGATAGCTGTTGTGGAAGATATAGGAGCCAAGTTCCCAGAAGCACACAATGGGGAGAAACTAAAGACCCCGTGAAGGGATTATGGAGGCAGGCTCATTCACTCTGGGTACTGAAGGATGAATAGGAGTTTGTTAGTAGGGACAAAGGTATGGGGAGCTCCTTGTAGGCAAATGGCTGGAGCATGAGGCCACTGCAAGACCAAAGTGCTTCACTTGAGGGAGGCTTTAAATCAGTTCTTAATGCTTTTACGTTCATTAATAAGGTAACAAATATTTGAACACCTGGTAAGGTTCTGGGTCTGTGGTAGACCTCTGGGTACTCCCCAGGTTCCTGGAGTAGGAGATGAAGTGCTAGTCTGCCGCAGACAAAGGTTCTGCAGCGTTGCCCCTGGGAACCCCTGCTCTTAGCTCTTGCCAGGCAGTGATGAGCCCAAGTCTGTGTCATCGCTGTATCTGTAACACAGTAACCCATCATGTGTGTATTTGTAACTCAGCAGTAACCCATCACGTGTGGTAACAAGATTCGGGTGTTACGGGGGTTTCCAGAAGAAGTCCTCTTCAACTTCCTACCTCCCTTATTAACAACTCCTAAGCTTCCCATGCAACTATATGTATATATTGGCAAATGACTTTTTTTAATCCAAATGGTGTCACGATATACACGCTCATCTGATGTTTGACCTTTCTCTTCAGCCTGAACTTGACCATACCTGTTTATAGTTCTACTAGTCTCTCTTCTTTCTTTAAGATTTTATTTTTAAACAATCTCTATACCCAGCATGGGGCTTGAACTCACAACCCCACGGTCAAGAGTCGCCTGTTCTTCCAAATGAGCCAGCCAGACGCCCTTGACACTGTTTCCAGTGCCTGATGCCTCGTACATGCTCATGAATTTGCTGCTTTAAATTAAGTAGGCGTGGGTCACCTGGCGGGCTCAGTGGGTAGAGCGAGCAACCCTTGATCTGGGGATTGTGGGCTTGAGCCTCGCACTGGGTGTAGAGATCACTTACACAATTTTTTAAATCTTTAAGAATACATAAATGCAAAAAAAAAAAAGAATACATAAATGCAAATGGTGAGAGGAAAACTGGGACACGGCTGTCCCCCGGGTCTCGTGCGTATTTTCCGCTTTCTCTTGAGTAGATTTAAAGATGCGCAGGTTCCCCTGGGCCTTCGTCATCTCTGGACGGTTCTCATTACCAACCGTAACATGAAATACCTGAACTTGGAGAGCACTCGCCTGAAGGAGGCCGACCTGACGATGGCTTGCCAAGCACTGAGACACCCGAGCTGCTTGCTGGAGTCGCTGAGGTACGCTCTGGGTGGTGCATGTGGCTGCCGCATTTTCGGTTTTGCCCTTGTCGGCTTTCCTTTCTAAATGTTCGCAGCAAGCTGCAAACCCGTGAGAGAGGAAGAGGGCGTCCGGAGGTGGTGGTGGTGGACAGGCAGCAGCGTCCATGGGCGGACCTCACGTGTCCCTCTGTGCACCTATGGGCAAGGCGGTAAACTTCATTATGCATATTTCACTCTGATAAAAAGGTAACTTTCAGCTACCTTTTAAGATTTTATTTATTTATTCATAAGTGAGAGAGAGAGAAGCAGAGGCAGAGGGAGAAGCAAGATCCCTGCTGATCAAGGAGCCAGATATGGGACTTGATGCCAGGACCCCAGGATCATGACCTGAGCAGAAGGCAGATGCTTAACCATCTGAGCCACCCAGAAGCCCTCAGTTACCTTTTAAAACAGATTAAAACTCTTCAGAATACAGGGATAGAGGGAACATTCATCAACTTCATAAAATCCATCTATGAAAGACTCACAGCGAATATCTTCCTCAATGGAAAAAAGCTCGCAGCCTTCCTGCTGAGATCAGGAACACGACAAGGATGCCCACTCTCACCAGTCTTGTTCAACATAGTAGTAGAAGTCCTAGCAACAGCAATCAGACAACAAAGAGAAAGAAAAGGTATCCAAATTGGCAAGGAAGAAGTCAAACTCTCTCTCTTTGCAGATGACATGATTCTTTATATAGAAAACCCTAAAGACTCCACCCCCAAACTACTAGAACTCATACAGCAATTCAGCAATGTGGCAGGATACAAAGTCAATGTACAGAAATCAGTGGCTTTCTTATACACTAACAATGAAAACACAGAAAGGGAAATTAGAGAATCGATTCCATTTACTATAGCACCAAGAACCATAAGATACCTGGGAATAAACCTAACCAAAGGGGTAAAGGAACTGTACTCGAGGAACTACAGAACACTCAAAAGAAACTGAAGACACAAAAAGATGGAAGACCATTCCATGCTCTTGGATCAGAAGAATAAACATTGTTAAAATGTCTCTACTGCCTAGAACAATCTATACTTTCAGTGCCATTCTGATCAAAATTCCACTGGCATTTTTCAAAGAGCTGGAGCAAACAATCCTAAAATTTGTATGGAATCAGAAGAGACCCCAAATCACTAAGGAAATGTTGAAAAAGAAAACCAAAACTGGAAGTATCACATTGCCTGATTTCAAGCTTTACTACAAAGCTGTGATCATCAGTGTTTCGTAAAGATAAAAAATGAGGTGATAGGAACCCTCCTGGCAGTTTCTCTCGGAGTTGTACCTTATGTAACTATGACACAACGTCAAACTCAGGACACTGACACTGACCATCACATGGTCCTTCTCTGCCTGTTGGTCACAGGTGGGGACTTATAAAACCACACCATACCCAAGATCGAGGGTCATCACCCTGTTCCCTTTTCCAGCCACACCATCCCTAATCCCTGAAAATAACTGATGTTTTCCATCTCCATAATTTTGTCATTTGGACAATGCTTTCTAAGTAGAGTCCTATAGTATGTCACTGCCCCCTGCCGGGCCTGTATGTATATATATACACACACACACACACACACACATACATACATATATACATACATATATGTGTATATATATATATATATACATATACATATACACACATTTTTTTAGAGCAAGAGCAGGGTTAGGGGAGGGAGAGGGAGAGAATCTTAAGCAGACTCCATGCTTAGTGTGGAGCCTGATGTGGGTCTCGATCTCATGACCCTGAGATCAGGACCTGAGCCAAAATCAAGAGTCAGATGCTTAACTGACTGAGCCACCCAGGTACCCGCCCCCGAGATCAGCTCTTTTTCAATTGGCCGATGCCCCTCGGCTGCATCTGTCAGTGCACGCTCATTTTCGGGGCTGAGTACCACTCAGTAGGACGGATACACTGCAGTTAGCACAGCCATTCACCTGTCCGGGAGCGTTTTAGTCCTTTTCAGTTCAGGGCTGTTACCATGGATTTGCAGATCCTGGGCGTGTGTTTTGCTGGTTAGATTAACTTGGTCTAAAGACGCGAGTACTGTTTGCTTCTGCCGAGACCGAGAAACACAAGGTCTGTTTTGAGCTTTAATGGACCCAGAGCAACTGTGGACGAGCATCTGGCTTTGCCCCACGTGCGTCTGCCATCCCAAGCCAGGGTCATCGAGACGCCGTTCCAGAGAGGAAGACAAACCATAAACAAGTGCAAACAGTCCCGAGAAAGAAGGAAATCCTGCCATTAGCAACAACCCTCAGGAACCTTGAGGACATCATGCAAACAGACAAGTCAGAGAAAGACACACTATGATTTCACGTATGGAATCTTAAATAAGCTGAACTCCTAAAAACAGAGTAAAATGGTGTTTATCAGCCACTGCAGGAGGTGGGGGGTAGAAAGTAGAAATACGTTGTTGAAAGATACAAACTTGCAACTAGTAGGTGAACAGGTCCTGGAGACCTAGCACACAGTTTAACAGACAACAACATTGTATTATCAACATAAAACTTGCTAAGAGACTAGGTCTTAATTATTTCCGCCACAAAAAGAAATAATTACATGGCCTGATGGAGGTACCCACTACTGATACCACAGCAATCACATTGCAGTATATGAATGTTTCAAATCAACATGCTTATACCTTAAACTTAGACAATGTTACATGTAAGATTTACTTCAGTTTTTTTTTAAAGTGCAAACATTGGCGATCCTTGCTATGCATGAAGTAATGCTGGAGAGAGGGGTTTTGGGTGAGGTGGGGTGGGCCGCACAGTTAAGTAAGGTTTGGAGACTGGCTGACTCAGTAGAGGTGACACTGAATGAAAAACCGAACCACATAAAGATGAGGGGTTGGGGATGAGGAGGGGCGGTTCAAACACGAGGAATAGCAGATGCTCAGACCCTGAGCCTAGAGCAAACCGTGTCCAGAAGTCAGCGACATGGCCAGAGTAGCTGGTGCACAAGGAAATTTGCTTTGGGGGGAGAAATGAGAACGTGTTTCCCGTTGTTTATCTCTGCAGGTTGGATCACTGTGGACTAACCCCCGCCTGTTGCCCGGTGATCTCCCAGATCCTTGTTACATCCATCAGCCTAAAATCTCTCAGCCTGGTTGGAAATAAGTTGGCGACCCAGGGCGTAAAGGCTCTCTGTGAGCCCTTGACAACCTCGCAGTGCACTCTGCAGAAGCTGATGTGAGTCACACTTTTTTCCAACAGGGATCCTTTCTCTTAACTGACACGGCCCAGATGGTGGGGGAGGGGGAGGGAATTAGTGGGTTAGTGGGTGACTAAGCCAAGGGTTACAATGGGAGTTCTGACCCCATGGGAGTGCCCTGATATTGAGGTATTTTAAAAGTCAGTAAATAACATCTGTGTCTTTGCTACCAAACTCTGAACAATACAAAAGTCTAGGGGAGAAGCCAAAGGCATGGAAACAGCCAGGGGCTGACGATTGAGGGGAGAAATGGGGAGGAGTTGGTTAAAGGGTACAGATGTACTGTTAAAAGACACAAAAGATCTGGGATCTCACATACGGCATTGTGCTCATAGTTAGTACTGCTGTGCAACATATCGGAAAGTTTCACCAGCACCAAAATCCCAGAGTTGTAGCCTGCGGTTGGAGTTGCCATCCATGGGGTCCTAGAACGCCAGGCTGCGTGCTGAGCATTCTCCTCCCATGAATGCCATCCTCACAGCCTGCCCGCTAGGAATTATTTCCACCCCATTGGCTGATAAGGAAAATAGAATCCAGAAGAAGAGACATCTCTTGTCTAGGGCCACAAAGGGAATAAAAAGCAAAACTATAACCTGAGCCCTGGTTTGACACCTAAGGCTAGGAAATCTCCCCTTTATGACCTACAGTCTGGGCGAAGTTGTTTCCCGCACCTCTCCCAAAGCATGCCATGTCAATAACATCCTGCTTTCATGGGGAGTTTGAGTCTAAAGTCCTAGAAAAAATCAAAAACAAAATGGTACAAATTACCTTATAAAGTCCTGAGGGGGAGAGGATCACCTTAGAAGCCAACATATCTTCTCTCACTCAGTCTATAGGGGTTAGACATTCCCTCTATCCTCTTATGTTCAATGTCTGAGGCCTGCAAATTAAACTCATGATTGACAAGAGAAAGAGCACACATATTTTATTGGTACTACATTTTTTTTAATGGGCAAGGAGGCTTCACAGAAAAGATGTGAGAAACCCAAAGAAGTGGTTAGACTCAAGCTTCTATGTCATTTTACCAAAGTTACACTAAATTACAGAGAAGTGACTAGACAAAAGGCGTTTGGGGCTTCTAGGGGCTGATAAATTGTGGGTAGGTGACTAGTGTATGAGAAGGAACTCACAGTAAGGGTTATATGATGACTTCTCCATGTCCTGTCCATCTCTGGTGCAAGGGTTATTCTCTTGCTGGTACCAAAGAGGAGGGACACATGCACAAGGGAAATCTATGCCCTGTTTTAGGCAGATGGGGGAGAACACAGAGCCATTCCTGTGTCTGCTTTTTCTCAGCTGCCCTCAGCTCAAGATCATCCTTATGCCAAAGTGACGTGTTTCAGGCCTACATATCCTGACCCCCTTCTAATCCAAGCCAGCCAGTAGTTCTTCATCCAAATAAGCTGCTCTCGGTAATATGGAGTAAATGCTTGTTTTTACATGATTTTAAGCACTTTAGATGTGTTAGTTCATTTAACTCTACCACAATCCCATGAGAGAAGTACAACAAACTTCTCGTTTTCAAGTGTTACTGTGTACTGAGCTCCGAGACACAGATGAACTGGGAAGGCCACCTTCTAAATGGGGTTCCCTCATCTCAGCAACACATCATGGCACATGCGAGGAGCAAAGACACCTGGAGGGGGAGCAGGCTGACCTCGTCCATGTGTTGTGGGTGATGGCAGATCTCGTCACCCAGGCCACCCAGAACATCAGGGTCGGGTTTGCAAATTAAACCCAAGACAGTGTGACATCACCATATGTCTTCGAGGGCATGGTCAGCCACGGGCTGGCATTTCTGTCCCTTCCTTGGGAGGGAGGGAGGGAGGGAGGGAGGGAGGGACCCTTCAGAACGGACCTCATGCTTTCCCCCCCGGGGCGCTCTCCCTGCAGACTGGGGAACTGTGGCCTCACAGCCGCTGACTGCCGGGACCTGGCCTCCGCCCTCATCAGCACCCAGAGTCTGACGCATCTGTGCCTGTCAAGCAACAGCCTGGGGCGCGAAGGCGTGAGTCTGCTGTGTCGAGCCATAAAGCTGCCCAGCTGCGGGCTACGGAGGCTGCTGTGAGTCCAGCTCGCTTTCCTGGGGGGACGGCACTGCCTTCTCACTAACAGCATGTGCCCCTGGCCAAGCTCAGAGCCGTGGGAGCGTGGCTGCGCAGTGAAGGGGACGGATAAGGGCCGCGTCCCGTCCCGCCGATTCCCTCCGTGCGTGGAGACGCCCACCTCTGCCCGTTTTCCTGCCGTGGAAGTCCTCGTTTACCCAAATCCAGGCGGTTCTCGTTCTTTCCTGCGGTTCTGGTCTACAGAGTGCCCGCGGCTCACAGGGGAACACGGGGCTAGGTTCCTGAGCGCCTCCGGTCTCGCTTTCGTCAACCAACCAGCGCCTAACCTTGCTTTGTGCGTTTCCGTGTGAAGACCCCTTACTGAATGCGAGTCGCTCATCGGTCTCGTTCCCGGGCCCACAGCGCCGTGACTCGCGGCGGAACGAAGCTCCTTTACGCAGCGCGTTCTCCGGGCCCAGCGCAGCTGCCCGCGCGCGCGGGAACGCGGGGCCGGACTTCAGCTCCGCCCGTGAGCACCACACCTTAAACAACCGAATCCCCAACAAAAAACCACAAAAATGCAAAAAAAGTGGCACTAACTGGATCACGGAAAGGAGATCTGTTGACAACGAATTTGAAGCGAGTTCACCCTCCGTGGGGAGGTGTGCGTCGGGCGGCTGGACTGTTGCTCTGCTGTGCACACGCACGTGCGTCCTTGAAGGACCACGAGGACCACGAGGACGGATTCGGGCGGCAGCGGAAAATCTTAGCAAGCAAACGTGCAAACGCACAGCCCATGAATAATGAGGACTGACCCCATTAAGCACAGGCGACCGGCGAACGTCCTCGGTGATACACAGACAACCACTGCGGTCCCTGGGTTCACAGAGATTAGTTCTGGGAGGGAAAGCTGATAACTGAGATTTTCAGATGACGGTAATAGTGACCCAGGGTCGGCAGCCACAGAGGTGGTGTCCCAGCACTCCAGACGGTACCACGCGCACAGCTAGGGGAGGCCGTGTCCTCTAGCTTGCGGGCAGCAAGCAGTCTCCCTAAATGCTTTAACAGCTGCCACCCCGTGGCCGGAGTCCTCTTCCAGCCCACATCTTTGGTCCGCTGGTGAGAACAAGAGACCAGTGTCACACCTGTTCCACACGTCAGCTTGCCTTGCTGGGGTCCCTTCCCTTTCTGCCCTTTCACCCCCACTGACCAGTTAGCTCACCAATAACGCTGTAATTTAAAAAATCAACATAGGCTAATGGTCTACCTGTGGCTGTAAATTCTGTTAAAGAATATAACTTAATGTGCTTGTCTCCCTTGTGGGCTCCAAGGTTCCTCAGTGAGTAAGTGATGGAGAAATACTGAGGTTGGTAGACAGAAGAGTGACCCCCCCCCAGATGTCCATGTCCTAATCCCTATAAATATGTAAACTCACGTGGTAAAAGAGATTTTGCAGGTGTGATCAAATTAAGGACTTTAAGATGGGAAATTATCTTGGATTATCTGAGTAGCCCTAATGTCGTCAGAGGGGTTGTTATGAGGGAAAGGAGAAGTGGGAGAGGAGATGTAGTAACAGGGCATGCTGACTGAAGACCAGGAACCAAAGACTTGAGCAGCCCTATAAAAAGCCAGAAAAGGCAAGAAAACCAATTCTCCTCTGGAGTCTCCAGAAGGAACACAGCCCTACTGACACCTTGATTTTTACCTCAGTAAAAATCCACTGAACTCCAGAACTGTAAGATGGATGTGTGTTTTAAGCCACTAAGTTCATGGTGATTCGTTACGGTGGCCATAGGAAAGTGACACGTCAAGTACGAAGGAAAATTAAAAAGAGGATCTTGAACATCTGGTGTGTGCATTTGGCCAGACTTGTGCCAAGCACTTCATGGTCATCCTGTCACCCAAGCTGAAACTTCCTTAAGTGTCCCCTTACATAATTCCCTCTTAAAGGAGGAGGAAGCTGAGGCCAACAGAAGTGACTTACCCAAGTGACTTATGGCAAGTGATGGGTATGATCTTCCTCTTTCCCTTGTGTGCGTCCCACAGGCTAAATGAGTGCAACCTGGATGTCGCCGGCTGTGGCTTTCTTGCGTTCGCACTTATGGGCAACAAACGTCTGACACATCTGAGCCTCAGCATGAACCCTGTGGAAGATGATGGGATGAACCTTCTCTGTGAGGTCCTGATGGAACCATCTTGTCACCTCCAGGACCTGGAGTAAGTTTCAATAGCGGTTGGGGGTCAGCTCTCCCATATTGGGGTCTGGGGTTCCTAGCAAGTCCAGAAACGTGAGTGGGAAGACTGGTACCAAAACTTAGTTCTTGGTAATTGGGTCTAGTTGGGTCAACGGATGCTCCTGTTTTCCCATGTCTGCCACAGTGAGTGTGGGAAGGACATGGGAAGGAGTCCGGACAGGAGCCCCATGACAGCATTTTTGGAGCTTACGTCACCCTCGATTTCCAAAACCCGTTCATGTCTCACAAGACCTCTGCTTGCCCTAAGTGACTCTTTAGCTGTTCATTCTGCATGTAGGGTGGAGAGGGAGGGCTTGCTCTCAACACCTTGTCCCTCTGGGGCTCAATTTCTTTACCATTTATTGAAATGTTTCTATTTAATAAGAGCGTTCTGTCCTTAAACAGACTACAGGAAAGTTAAAAGTCCTCGATGAGGAGAAATACATCCCCAGGCTAACAACCGAGCAGTAAATGTTGTTAATACTTCAGCAAATTCCTCCTGGAGGCACAATCGTTACAAAGAAAGGATCCCAGCAGTTACACTGAGAGGGTTCTTGCCACATGGCGGGCCCAGCGCTTTCAATATTTCACCTGTCTAGACTCACGTAGTCCCCCTACCAGTCATTTCCAGGGGAGACCAGAAGTCCCTTAGGAGCCAAAACCTGGCCTTCTGGTCTCATTTGAGGATCTGCAGACCATAACCCTAAACTAGGTAAGGTATGGAATTCCACTTAATGATGCATCATAACTTTAAAAATCCCCCAAAGCTGGACACTGAGCTTCTGCCCAATGTTTTAGTCATGCATGCCTTCTAAATCTTTGTGTACTTGGTAGTATCTTCTTCTCAGTGACAAAGGTACAATCAGTGAACCATAAAGTAGGACTATTTTAATATCTCTCCTTCTCCAATAATGAAAGAAAGTGGATAGAGATCATAGCCCACAGATCTGAGTGCTCCCCACCCAAGTGTCCATTCCTACGTTTGTGTTCACGAACCCGTCCTCTCAAGCCCTACTCTGGCACAGTGTAGACACTAAAGCTTGATCACTTGGAGGTGCCGCTTCTTTGGGGTCACAGTCATGTGCTGGGGGTCACGTCCTCACTATCATCGCTGACCCTCGCTGGCATCTGAGGCTTGGCCACTCCACCTGGTGGGCAGGTGTGAGCCCTGGCAGCTGAGCTCCTGGTCATTCTTGGCGTGGACGCCTCGTGAAGCTGGGCGCTCTCATCCCCAAGGGATAGTTCTATTCTTAGATGAAGACAGGAGACCGCGGAGCTGTTTCTATCATCTACGCAGATGAGTCATCCACTAGGGGCCTTCTCCGTTCCCATCCTTCCCATTCATCCCGGGAACAGAAGCACAAGACCCCTCTCCTTTCAGACCCCAACCCCATCTAGCATTTTGGTACCTTCTGTCATCTGTCCTCGTTTCTCACCCCTCCCACCTTCTCCTCACTTGTGTTTTTCCCCATCTCTTTCTCTCCATCCACCAGGAAGAATCTGTATCCCACCTGCAGGCGGGAAGCACCCTCTGATGGGCTCTCTTCTTGCAAAGATCCCTCCAGGCCCATCCCGCGAGCTCCCCGCCCACCACTACCAGCCCTCCTCACCTGAGCCCTGGACGCTGCCCAGACCGAGCCATTCCCAGGGACAGACAGAAAGGTTCCTGGTGTGGAAGGAGTCGAGGAGAGCCCCGCCGAGGCTTCTGGGCACCACCCCCCTCTAGCACACTCCTCAAAGGACATGGGTTCTCCTCTTGCAGGCTGGTTAAGTGTCATCTCACGGCCGCCTGCTGCAAGAAGCTGTCCTGCGTGATCACGAGGAACAAACACCTGAAGAGCCTGGATCTGGCCGTGAACGCCCTGGGAGATGACGGCGTCATGGCGCTGTGCGAGGGGCTGAGGCACCGGAGGGCTTCTGTGCGGAGGCTGGGGTGAGTGTGCGGCGCCAGCTCCCGGCCCCCGGTGTGAGGGCTGGGGAGGGGGAAGGGGGAGCTGAGCACGATGTTGCTGAATGAGGCGGTGTCCCCACTCTCATGATGCCATTGGAAGCAGCTGCATTCTGCAGCTGCTCAAGAAAGAGCTGAACCCCTTCACGTCAACATAAAGCCATTTCCGGGGAAAGCCCTGGGCGTTCCACCACGAAACCACTTGATATCTGTCCCCACGCTCCCTTCTTTCGGAACCAATGAGGGAAGGGTCCCTACCGCTTTCAGCTTAACCTCACTCCCGTGGGGGATCCATGCTGTGCCTTGTGTGCTCACGGAATTCCCTCCCCTTGCCTCTTTCCACAGTCTGCCTTAGAGACTTCCTGTTTTCACAGAGGTTTCGATAGTATTTTAGAAGCAAAACCCATAAAAACAGTAAGCTTTATCCAAACCTACCTCATCATCCAATTATAGGCAGTTAAAACTACCCGAGCACACCCCACGACTTCTTACCTTATCACAAGAACATCCCAAACACACAAAGTCTAGAATGATTGGGACGTTAAAAACCTGCTTGCTCACTGCCCAGTTTCAATGATGGCCAGTGTTTCGCTCCATCTGATAAATCATTTCATAGCTTGTCGTCCCCCTCTGAGTACCTCGACATGCATCTCCAACACAGGAGAATGCAGCTGCCATCCAGTTACTACATCTCACGAAGCTGTCCAGCCATCGGCGGCTCCTAGGATAAAATCCTAAATCCTTAATGTGACCTAAAATGCCCAGCCTCCTCTCACACAGGGAGCCTCTGGCTCCCCTGTGGCCATCTCCCCTGTGGTTCACTGTCCGTGGCTCAGATGTGTCCCAGCCTCCCTCCCTCGAGGGCCAGCTGTGTGCAATTCCCCACCCCCGTCACTACTTCCTGCCCCGTTCATCTGGCTTCCTTCTTGTCTCTCGGGTTCCAGGTGAAATGTAGGTTCTCAGCAAGTCTTTCTCTGTGTTCCTTGTTTTGTTTCCTGGTTGCAAGCGCTCTCGCCCATTATCTTGCATTCTTTCCACAACTGTCATTAAGTCACCCAGCACCTCTTAACAGGAGAGCCAGCAGCCGTGGTAGGTAGCATCATTGCCCGGGAATCGTCAGAAATGCAAATGTCCAGGTTCCTCCCCCAGAACTGCAGGACCAGAAACGCCAGGGGTAGAGCCCACCACCCGCCCCGATCTTAAACATTACCCTGGAAGTCCGACGTGTTGAAGGGTCAATTACTGAACTTTGGAGGCATTTCTTGGCGTGTTGGCCCTGCAGGTTGGAGGCGTGTGGACTGACTGCCAGTTGCTGCGAGGCCCTCGCCTCAGCCGTCCTTGGCAGCCAGCACCTGACCAGCTTGAATCTGATGCGGAATGATCTCAGCCCTGAAGGAATGACAACGCTGTGTCTGGCCCTCGCGCAGCCCATGTGCAACCTACAGATAATCGGGTGAGTCCCTGGCGATTGTCTTCCAAGACACACACCTCCTTCTGCTGCAGGCATGCTGGCTGGGGGAGAAACCCTTTATCCCAAGGCTGACAGGTAGCTTGACAACCAGATCCTTGTTCAACCAGTAAGTGCCCACTGTGCTCCGGGCACCGTCCTGGGGATGCAGGGGTAGAGACAGAGGCAAGGTGCCTGATACCGCAGACCGTACTTCTGGAAGGGCTGAGGAAGAACAGGGAGACAACATACAAATGAGATGTTTATCCTTCAGAAGTAGAATTTCTGTATGACCCAACAATTCTGAGCACACCCCCGACAGGACTGAAACCAGGATCTAGAAGAATTACTTGTTCACCCGCATTCACAACAGCATCATTCACAGACATCCAGAGGCGGAAGGAGCCCAGGCGTCTGTTGTCTGGCGGATGGGTGAATGAAGCATCATCTGTCCACACAGTGGACTGTCCCTCAGCATTAAAACCAAAGGACGTCCTGACACCTGTTGTAACAGGGATAAACCACCCGGTTATTATGCTCAGTGAAGTAAGTCAGATGCAGGAAGAGGAGAGTGCAGGGTCCTACTTGATGAGGTCCCCAGAGCAGGCAAAGTCATAGAGACCAATGGTCAGCGGCGGCGCCAGGGGCTGGGGAAGGGGGATGGGGAGTCGGTGTGTGATGGGCACAGAGTGTCAGCTGGGAAGATGAAAAGTCATGAGGACAGATGGCAGAGATGGCCACCAAACCACCCACCGAAAAACAGTTAGGACAGACAGCCTGCGGAGGCTGGCTGGTCTCTGTTGGTTTCAACAGCAGACGGGGGCTGGGGTCCTACAATGGTCAGTGTCGGTGTATGGACATAACAGGGTGGTTGTAGTGGGGGATGTGAGGGCCAGGACGGACTGGAAGACACAGCTCTGCAGACTCCGAGACCCCGATGTGGGCAGGGGAACTCCCAGCGATCTCTCAGCAAATAGGCTACAAAGGCGGGAGACTGGGCTGAAAGAGAGCATATTTGTATCAATGACACACAAAGCAGCGTAGCTTTGGGCAAACTGAGCCTGTGATCATGGGACTCAGCAGTTGAAGAGTCAGACCTGGTTTTACTCACGGACCCTCCGGGAGCCCATTTCCCTGTCCGTAAGATGGAGACGACGCTGTGCGCCTACTGAATACCTCCTTTTCCTGCCCACCACACATGCTTCTCGAGGGCGGGCACTTAGCCTTACTCACCGCCCTGCCTCCAGACCCTGTCACAGGACCCGGCATGAAGCAGGTTCTCAGGAAGGAGTTCGTGGATGGGTGAGTGATCGTGCCTGTCTCTGGGGACCGTGGTGAGGGGCCGATGCTTACAGAAGCTCGGTGCAGCACAAATACGTCCCAGCGCGCCTGTACATGCAGGGATCTACTCTTCTACGGAGCGCCTCAAGAGTACGAGAAGAGGGGCGCCTGGGTGGCTCGGTGGGTTAAAGCCTCCGCCTTCTGCTCAGGTCATGATCTCGGGGTCCTGGGATTGAGCCTTGCATCAGGCTCTCTGCTCCGTGGGGAGCCTGTTTCCTCTTCTCTCTCTGCCTGCCTCTCTGCCTGCTTGTGATCAAATAAATGTTTAAAAATGTCAAATAAATGTTTAAAAAAAAAAGAGTACGAGAAGAGTCTTCAGATCCTTGGTGGGGTTTTCAGGACTTTTAAGGAAAGGAGAAGCAGTCAGAAGCAAATCCCCAGAGTAACGTGTCCCCTTTCCACCTCCCCAGGTTGTTGAAATGGCAATATCCCACTCAAATAAGGAAGCTGCTAGAGGAGGTCCAACGACGAAAGCCACAGATGATAATTGGTGACAGCTGGTATTCTGCTGATGAAGATGACCAGTACTGGTGGAAAAACTGAAAACTGCCCCCCACCGACATGCACACACGCACTCTGATGGAGAAACATAAAAGCAGTCTTCTGGGGCAAGCTGTACCCAGGAGCTTCCTCTCAGAAATGGAATACGAGTTCCGGTTCTCACGAAACCCTCACTGGTGACCATTCTCATGTGTCCCATGTAATTTAGTTATTGCATTTGCCTCCAACATAGGCTGTCATGTTCTGACCCTAGGATCTCAATGTCTATGACGTGTCTGTCCTACCTCAGGCATGTGGAGAAAACCAAATAAAATAAGCACTGGAAGCATTTAGGAAATAAGAACCTCGTGACCTTGAGCAGTGGGGATATGATCCAGGGGAAGAGTGGGAGGACTTAGGTCCTAAGAGTGGCCCCCAGATGTGCTGGATACAAGCCTGTTGGTGTTAGAAAGAATTAAAGCATAATCTGAAAGGCAAAGGGTGGCGTGAGCATCACTCTCTCGACATAAACAAACGGAATGCTTAGCGTCCTGCAGAACTGGTCTACCACGGTCTCAGAGAAGCACAGGCTGATCTTCCGTAGCCTGGGGTTTGGGGGAAGCGTGGAGTTCAGGGACGGGTGAGTCTCTGCAGGGAGTTGTGACCCCTTGGCATGCACAGGTGTGCTCATCAGAATGAACTCCTCCTGACCGGCTGAGTTCTCAGAAGCCGAGGGGAGTCCTTCGTTGGCCTATCAAGCATGTTCCCTGGGGCAAGCTGTCTTGGAGCCATTTAACGGGTTTACCCCTGGCTGGGTAGCTGCTTGTTACTATGGCTACAGACCAGTCTCTTCCTAGGAAAGTCGGAAATTCTTGTGTTCTCACCAGTGTGTCCTTTCCATCAGTCGTTCCGTTTATGGCTCTGGTCTACGACGATGGTAGCTAACATGGCCCTTCCTGTGTGCCAGGCTCTATGCAATGCACAATCCACACATTAACTCATTGGTCTTGGAATTTAAGCACCGTTTCCGCAAACCTGGAAATGTTTAAGGCTGTTCCCTGTAGGCTCAGGTTACAGCGGCTCTGCCTGCCGCCTCTCAGCCCTGTGATGCGGCCAATGGAAATTCAGACCAAGCGGAGGAGAAAGGCCAGCCTCGAAGTTTCCTTGGGCTTCTGTTGCTAGTGTTATCTTCCGTCTCTGGTGTCTCTCCAGGAACAGTGTTTAAATGCGTGTTCTGGAAATATTCAGATTACATAATGCTTATGCCTTGGACCCATGGGGCCTGGTCTGTGTGATGGGAATGGGGGAGCGATGTCACAGTTACGCCTCCTAATTAGAGACGTCCCAGTCTTCAGAGCACCAGCTCTCCCACTCGGGACATGGGACCGGCTGGCCTACAGAGCCGGTGAGGCAGCCCCACTGATGTTGGGGTCAAATGCCGATAAAGCATACTGTTTCAGTCTTTTTAAAGACCACCTTGGGCGCCTGGGCAGCTCACTGGGTTAAAGCCTCTGCTTTCGGCCCAGGTCATGATCCCAGGGTCCTGTGATCGAGCCCCACATCAGGCTCTCTGCTCAGCGGGGAGCCTGCTTCCTTTCCTCTCTCTCTGCTTGCCTCTCTACCTACTTGTGATCTCTGTCAAATTAAAAAAAAAAAGAAATAACACCTTACATAGAGCTAAAAATACCTATCTCCTGCCTTCTGTGTCTCATGGAGTCTCTTGACCACTGTCTGTTCCTCTCTCCCCTGGACGGTTCCTATGTCCCACTTCAGAAAATCACTGCCCGAAAAGGAAGATCCAAGAGAGAAGGCAACGAGTTTTTAATTCAGACATGTGTTGGCATCCTGGCTCTCTGAAATGATTCTGATGACCCGAGACAAATGCCAGCCTCTGTTAGCCTTTGTTCCCATCTCTCAGAAAATAAGGAAAACAGGACCCACTTCTTATGGGAAGTTTGGGAAGCTGAATTCCTGGAAAGCTCACAAAGAACACTCATCCCACAGATACATGATTAAATACCTACTTGTGTCATCTACGGCCGTTCACAGTATGGGCCACAGACTTAGCAGCTGGAAACACCTTACCTCATAGTGTCTGTGTGTCAGGAGTCTGGGCACAGCTTAACTGGGTCCTCTGCCTCGGGATCTCATGAAGACATGATGAATGTGCCCGGTGGGATCATGGTCTCATCAGAGATTCAACCAGGGAGGAGCTCTTCCAAATTCAGGTGGTTCCTGGAGGCGTTCACTTCTTTGCAGGCCACCAGACAGAGGCTCTCGGTGTCAGGGGGCATTCCTGGCTACTCACTGTGCTGCCCCCTGCTGTGGCAGATTCCTTCTTCGAAGCTAGAGAGTCTCCCTACAAAACAGACTAAAAATTTCCTGTTACCACGCAAGTGAGGTCCCACCAACTTTGCTGTATCCTGTTTGGCTGTAAGTCACGAGTCCTGCTCCTGCTGCAGGGGAAGAGGCCCCCACAAGGGCATGAAGGGATGAAGAGACCCCACCCAGCCATCTTCAAGGGTAGAGAAGTTACCTTGTTGGTAAGGCCAGAAGGAAGACACCAAGCCTGTGTGGCTTTGCCCCTCTGGGTACTCCTTCCAAGCAGCCTATCCTCAGACACATGCATTCTCTCCTCCTCCATGCAGCAAGCCTCCTGGGACTCTGATCGAGGCAAAGTGTTAGGAATCTGCAAATATAAGGGCGCTTGGGTGGTTCAGTCAGTGAAGGGTCTGCCTTGGGCTTAGGTCATGATCTCAGGGTCCTGGGATGGAGCTCCGCATGGAGCAGGGAGTCTGCTTCTCCCTCTCCCTCTGCTCCTTCCCCCTGCTCTTGCTCTCTCTCTCTCAAATAAAATCTTTTTAAAAATCTGCAAATACAAGCCATCAGACCAATGGAGAATAGAGGCGACATTTTGATTTATATCTAATTCCTGATTTCTCACTCGACTTCAAGTTCCAAAAGGAGGGGACGAGGTGCTGATTCTTCTTAGAAATGCCGAGCGCCTGTGTGCTGGCCGCTTGGCCAGGGCTGGCAATCCAGCAGCACGTAAGATCGACAAGGTCCCTGCTGTCCGGGAGCTTACTGCACTCCTGCGACACAGGGAGGGGAGGTTGGTGGCAGGTACAAGCGGCAAACGTCCATCGGTGCATCATACCATCAGTCCTGCTCGAAGGAGCATGGGGTGATGCTGACTTTGGAGCCTGAGAAGGCTGCATTTCCTCCGCCTCGTCTGTATTGTTTTAGGTTGGTTTTGGGGTATGATTTACATAGAGCAGCAATCTCCCTCCGGTGAGTGTCGCGCTCTGAGTTTTGACAAGCAGCTGGCGAGCCATCGCCAAAATATACAGAACGGTTCATCCTCCAAAAAAACCCTCGTGCCCACTTGTACCCGGCACTGACTCCCCACAGCCTCCCTGCATTGCAGAACTGAACCTGGGAGCAGCCACCCACGGAGTCGTCCCTGAGGGCGGCCTGAAGCATCAACGCGAAGCATCGACCCAGCCTGGCTTGGGGCGGGACACCCTCCCCGCCGGCCGTTTTGTGGCTCCGCGGTGCCCTCGACCCTCCGCCAACGCCAGCTAGAGCTCCCCCGTCACCGCCAGCGAGCCCGGAGGGAGGGGCCGTCCG